>NW_028263385.1:24549065-24849152 GCF_051168715.1 Poecilia mexicana | reverse complement strand
TGCGAGAGGTGAAGGAGCGTGAGGCGCGCTGAACTGTATGGGAAAACATAATCGGCGCGTCGCCCCCTCCAGACGGGGTTTTGGCGCCCCCTCTGGTGCTGCGCCCCTATGCTTTGCATACGCTGCATACCCACTTTTTGCGCCTCTGGATGGATGGATGGATGGATTGGAAAATGCCTATTTCTCCATCTTTAATTTCCCATGTTGGTCTACAAATTAATACTCGCAAAGAAAAACACAGAATTATCTGGGTACTTGTTTTATTTCTTGCAGATATTTTAAACAATTAATCATGTAAGAACAAAAATAAATCAACACTCATAAAAAATAAAACATCTTTATTAACTTTAGCTAAACATTAAGAGCAATGATAATCAGTATTTACACAGAACTAAGCAGGTCACATCACATTATTGAAAAGATTAGTATTTTATGGAGAATCATGTTTAATCAAATATGCATTATGCTCAGTTAAAGTAAAGTCAACTCTAGTTTATTTCTATGGCTCACTTCAGCAACAAAGCATTGAGTGCTTTACACCATACAATCAACAAATTAGGAAACAATTATAAACATTGCACTTTGTCAAATGCCTCCATATAAATCAAGAATAATCATAATTAAATATGCATCAACTATGTTAATCAGTGTTCCAGTTACTTATCAAAGGCAACTCTAAACAGGTGGGATTTTAGTCTTGATTTAAAGGAACTCAGTGTTTCAGCATCTTTTCAGTTTACTGGAAGTTTGTTCTAGATTTTTGGTGCATAGAAGCTGAATGCTGCCTCTCCATGCTTGGTTCTTGATTTATAAATTAGCAACGGTATTTCTTCTTCTTCTTTTTGGTTTCAGGGAGAACACTAGCAGCAGTCAAAGTCACAAAAAGTTTTTCATATATTCCACTATGGCTGAAATAATAGTAATAATAATAATACATGCATAATTCTAATAAAGAAAGGTGATTGATTGCGATTGACTTTGGAGAGTGAAGATAGAAACAGATTAAATAAGTGGAAAAATCTATCAGTATGGGTGTCAGATGCAGACAGAGAAAAGCATGAGAAAAATCGTTCAATAGACTCCAACAAACAGCCAGGTAACCATAGCAATCGAGATGGCAATAACTGACATCCCTATTCCCAAAGCGATGTGGTTCACCATGAGGGCCCGTCTGCTGCTCAGTACTGCCGTCTGCCGGTCACCTCTGGCAATGGCGTTACGAGTCTGAGGGTCAGAGAAAGCAAAGAAAACAAAACAGGACACGGTTACATCTACTCTCTAGAAACTTTTGGTCCTGAGGACAGGGACATGATGAGGCTTGGGCCCTGTTCAACATGGGATCCGGGTATTTAATGACTCTGACTATCTGGATTATGGAAAATAATTCCTGCCAAGTGACCTTAGACTTTACAACTCATCTGAGTTTGTCAGAACTTTGCCAAAATTATTTTAAGTAAAATTGTAATGGAAATGGTCATAATTTTTCTGTTCTTATTTGTGTTTAATGTTAAATTTAATGGCCTTCTTGATATATTTCTGCATTTCCTATAGTAAACATCTATTTTAACTTCGTGTGCAAATGTTATGCTTAATGTGATTCTCCAAACACTGGTACAATAAACTATTGTGTGGCCTTCAGTAAGTTAGTTATAATCAAGGTAAACTTCAGCATGTTACTCAAGTGATAAATACTTTGTGGTTCTACAGCACATTGGAGCAGTGATAAAAATAAATCACAAAAACAAATTAAATACCCTGCTTCAGTGAGATTACGACTCCCAGCAACTCTACAATAAACACCAAATGCACAGAAAACCTGTGAAGTCATGATGTTCTTTTTCAGCAATATTAAAAAGCTGATTGTTTAAAGATAAAAAGCAGCCAACTCAGAGTCAAGTGAACGTTATGCAGCTTAGAGCCAGAAGTTCAAAGTCAACATGGTTTTCAGAAAATTTAAACAGACTGATTGACAAACCAACAATGATCCAAACAAAATCCCCATAAATGTGCCATCTATGCTGAAACAAATTCAAACCAACCAGACCAGAAGGCTATCGCATTTTCTGGACTATACAGCGCATCTTACTGTAAGCCGCACCTACATCTTTTTTTAAAAGAAACCGTAAAGGTACATATATAAGCCGCTGGTATCTCCGCCGCTCTCGGTTTTCACAAGGACACAGCGAAGGGCCCTGCATCTCCAACACCAAACCATGGATTCGTTCACGCCGAGTTTACGTGCAGCGGCTCTATTTCCCTCCTGTACTGCCAGATCGACAGTCTCCAACTTAAAAGAGGCATCTTTTCCTTCGTGTGGTTTCCATGATGAGGGGGTGTGAGTTTGAAAACATTTCTCCGTCGTGCCTGCTGCTAGCATGTGCTTGTCCTAAATAAAAATCGACGCGTTCTTCTTTGATTTCCAATTTTGACTTCCAATGATTCACTTCCTGCTAAAGAGCCCCCTGGTGGTTGAAGAAAAATTCACAGAAAAGCCGCACTGGACTATAAGCCACATGGTTCAAAGCGTGGGGAAAAAAGTAGCGGCTTATAGTCAGAAAAATACGATATATTTAGTCATAAGTCACCCATAAATCATTGTGAAACACCTTGTGAATTGTTGAGGATATATTTGTCTTCAACAGCTACAAGGTTCAGAGTTGGTGTCTGAAAAGGTCACCCTCGTTCATCTTTTAGTTCCCCCACCCATTTCCCAAACGTCCTGTAAAACGCAGGCAGAGTGTCAGCGTCATCATGCGCCAAGAGCGGTAGATCAAAGATCAGTTGTCTTTATCTATATAGAGCAATTTACTTTACTGCCAGTTGTTCACACACAATTTACAGGTAATAAAAAAAGATACCACAGAAACCACAAGTTCTTCGGCTGACCTGTGTGTGAGTCACACTCTCTGACGCCCAGGGTCGCGGTATAGGGGGGAAAAGTGATGACAATTCTAAGGGCCCTTGACCACAGGGGGGCCCTTTCTATTTTCTGATTTTCTTTCTATTTTTTACAGAAATAGAAAGAAAATCAGGGCCCTGTCAGTCACTGTTATTGTGTTTTTTAAAATTGTTTTTAGCAGTAAACATGAAATGTTACCCCTCCCAGACCAAAAAGCACACATCCATATTTGCACTGAACACCCCCGTATTTGCGTTAAATGCTTGCCGTGCTTAGCGTGCTTGACGCTAAGCTGTTTTCAGCAGCAGTCAGTAGAAGACAAGAACGACTGTGGCAGCTACTATGCTGCCTAGAAAAATAATAAAATCAATTAAAAAAAATAGAGAGATAAGAGAGAGGAAAAAGACAGAGTATAGACTCTCTTATCTCAAAGATAAGTTTTTCTCAAAGAGAGGTGAGTAGACTCATCTCTCTTTGATCTGCCGTGAGATTATCAACCATTTAGCATAGTTAGCTTAGCTACAGACTACTGTTTGCCTCCACAGCATTTAATGAATTAAGGAAAAGAAATACCAAGATATTCATATATTTATCCCTGTACCTCTTACCACACTTAACAACAGGTGAGTCAGTCAGCAGCAGCTCTAATCCCCGATACCAACATAAACCCCTTACCCCCGTCCCAGTGAAAAAGGTGAGCAACACTGTATCCAATGACAACCTAGTTAGCATCATTCCAGGGAATCCATAGGGATTTCTCTGTGTCTTTACTCTTTTTATAATTACACAACAAAAACAATATATTTGTTGCTGACAGAAATTCAAACAATCTTTATATAATAATAATAAACAGTCTTTTGTCTGGACTGGATTATTTTTATATATTTTATATATTATATATAATATTTTAGCTAGCAATAGCAACTCAGGGAGGAGGTGGAGGAGATTAATCTTTTCACAGATTATCTGTCTCATAACAAAATGTCTCAACATGGTGACAGCTTTAACAAATGAAGAGAAAATGTATTTTTATTAAAGTTATATACTGCAGCTTGAGTGAAATGCAACTACATAGCATTTTTTGAGAAGCCTGGATTGCTTTATTTATATTTTGCATGTTGCCTATGACTGTTGCTCGTGGGGAGAGACCTTTCAGTAAGCTAAAACTAATGAAAAAAATGTAAGCAACCTATTTGCATACCACATGGACTGTTGCATGTAAAGTTCACTAGAAGTAAATATTGTGCTAGTACCTAAAGAAAGCAAGGCAGTTGCAAGCCTTTAAAATTTGCTGCCTTTTATGGGTCAAATAGACTCAAGAAATTGTAACAGCAGGGGGCCCAATTTAGTTTTTTGTCTTTGGCCCAAGATTCCTGGTGGCGCCCCTACTGACAGCTAATAAGAATGTTGACAAAATACGAGTTAAGATATACTTACTGCTATGGAGTAGGTAAGGGCAAATATTCCCAGTGGGAAGCAGCAGCAGAGTATGGTGAAGATGGAGTAGCCAATGTAGTCGCTAACTGGGCTTTCTTGCAGTAACACCACAGTTGGTTGCTGCTGGCCAATGAAGACATTCTGCTGGATGTGGTGCTGATTCAGATGCTGGTCAATACTTGTGACAGTCGGCTGTGAAAATCCGTAACCCTGAAGAAAAGCAACAAGAAATACATCTTAATGTCTCTAAGACAACTCTTCCCCAAAGAAGCAGAGGATGAAAGATTAAACCTTTCACGTGGTCTAATTCACCTTTGCCAGTTCGTTTCAGGTTTTATTTGTGTTGAAAGTAAGAGTTAATGTCCGTTGTGAAAGGATTTGGTTTTTCAGTAAGTTTCTGTGTTCAGTTGAGTCTCTGTGTTGTCTGGTCTCCCCTCTTGATTGATCCCAGCTGTGTCCTGTTTCCTTGATTACTCCTTGTATATTTAATCCCACCTGTGTCTGTGTTTCCTTGTCGGGTTCTTGTCTAGACTGCCTTCTTGTCGCGTCTATTGTCATTGTCTGTTCAGTGCTACCAGTGTCAGAGCCATTGCTGTTTGATCCCCTGTGCTCTCTGGACTTTATTTAATAATTTCTCAACAACCTGGGTCCACTGAATCTGTCTTCACCTTCTACAACCTGCAGCTCATGACAAGTGGTGCACATTTGAGGAGCTTTAAGTCATACAATGGGAGTTGAATGGATGTTTTTTTTTTTTTAAAGGTTTGTAACATTACAACCCTTGTAAAGAATCAAAATTCAACATATCTACATAATAGGTCAATGTGACGAGTTTCTTTGTTCTGAATCATTTTAATCCTATATATGAGACCGGAAACACACATGGCCAACTCACTGTTGGGTGTGTGAGTTGTTTATGTTGTTTTGGACTGAAGGACAGCAGAAAAACTAAAAATATTTTTTGGAGCAGTAGTATGTTTGACTCCATACTCGGTGTAATAAAGCTTTTATGAGCTGAATGGATGAATAAATGAAATGACATGGACACTGGTAACAGTGTGCGGCTAGCTATGTTCAATAAAAGTAGACTTTTACGTAACGCTAAGTCCTTTGATCAACGACTTATAGCTGTGGAATGAAATGACATGGACACTGGTAACAGTGTGTGGCTAGCTATGTTCAATAAAAGTAGACTTTTACGTAACGCTAAGTCCTTTGATCAACGACTTATAGCTGTGGAATGAAATGACATGGACACTGGTAACAGTGTGCGGCTAGCTATGTTCAATAAAAGTAGACTTTTACGTAACGCTAAGTCCTTTGATCAACGACTTATAGCTGTCGAATGAAATGACATGGACACTGGTAACAGTGTGCGGCTACATATGGTCAATAAAAGTTGACTTTTATACACTCTTACAGCTGAGAGGAAATAATACCAGTGAGTACTTTAGGACAGAAACAGTTGACAAAATAAAAAAAACGACGTGTTTGTAAGAATATGGGATCTAAAACCTTAGAGAAAATCTGAACTGTGGCTGCCTTTGTTGTTGAGAGGAAGTGAATGTTGTGACTCAGAGACTAGAGAAAAACTGTTAAAATATCATAAGAATGGTGATCACTTAACACAAACTGATAAAAGCTCTGACCTAAACAAATATCCAGTCTTATAGGATTTTAGTGTTTCAGGTTATGGAATTACGTTTAACGTTATTTTCTTGTGTTGCCTGTCCAGGTTCTGTTCTGGTTCAGTTCTCACTGAATTATCAAGGCACAAAACAAGTAAAAAAGTTCAAGTTTAGCATTAATTTAAATTGCCTGCTTCATTAGACAATTTATGTGGTTAACATAGTTCATACAGATTACATCACTGAAGCTGTCATGGAATATTATATGAAGTAGATATTAAATAAAACATATTTCTGATTAAACCTCATTGTTATAATTCAGCTGTAGAAAACCAAAGAAAATTACAGCAGAAACAGTCTAGTGAAATGCAAGAAAACATAAAAGTTGTTCACTTCATCTCTAATGTTATTTTTCTCCAGCTTGCCCGTGTCTCAAATCTGCTCACCTACATTGTGAGGAGAGAAAATGGGTCCAATTATCAGACCGTGGATGGATGCTGGTGGTTACCTGAGGCTGTGCCGAGTACAGGGGGGGATTTGAGGAGTTGGCCTGGTAAGGTGGAGGAACGGACGGCTGGTTGGTGGAAGGAGTTCCCATCGGCTTGCTGTAATCCATGATGTAGCTGTAAGGAGTGTAGCAACTTTCTTCCCTCCTGGTTCTCTGCAACTGTGAGCATCGGACCAGAAATGATCCTTATCTTCGGGTTTATGATGACAGATAGATAATAGAAATGACAAGGTTCCTGTCATGACTTTCACACCAAAAGCACAGCAGCATATAGATAACAAACAATTTAATATGCATTATTTTACAAGAAATCTTTTGATTTTTTTTTTTTTTTACCAGTTTCTCTTTTCTTCTGTTACTGGACCTCGGCACCTGTTCAGTTCTTTCTTCCACACTTCAAACATATAAAAGGAAAAACTCAGTGCTTTCAACTTAGACATATTCAGAAAGTATTAAGATTACATATATATATATAATAATTAATTCCCTTCTCACCCTCCGCGGGTGGTCTCTCTCATCCTCTGAGCTCGGGTCCTCTACCAGAGGCCTGGGAGCTTGAGGGTTCTGCGCAGTATCTTGGCTGTGCCTAGAACTGCACATTTCTGGACTGAGATGTCTGATGTTGTTCCTGGGATCTGTTTGAGCCACTGCTCCAGTTTGGGGGTGACTGCCCCGAGGGCCCCTATGACCAGAGGCACCACTGTGGTCTTCACCTTCCAGGTCTTTTCCAGTTCCTCTCTGAGGCCCTGGTATTTCTCCAGTTTCTCGTGCTCCTTTTTCCTGATGTTGTGGTCACTTGGTATTGCTACATCCTCCACAACGGCTTTCCTCTGTTCTTTATCCACCACTACGATGTCCGGTTGGTTCGCCATTACCATCTTGTCTGTCTGGATCTGGAAGTCCCACAGAATCTTAGCTTGGTCATTCTCCATCACCTTTGGAGGTGTTCCCCACTTTGACCTCGGGGCTTCCAGTCCATATTCTGCACAGATGTTCCTGTACACTATGCCCGCCACTTGGTTATGTAGTTCCATGTACGCTTTCCCTGCCAGCATCTTGCACCCTGCTGTTATGTGCTGGACTGTCTCAGAGGCCTCCTTGCACAACCTACACCTTGGGTCTTGTCTGGTGTGGTAGATCTGAGCCTCTATTGCTCTGGTGTTTAGGGCCTCTGGAATAAATGTTTCCAGAGGTCATCAAAGGTCAACCATCCCCCTCCCCCTCCCCCTTCTGCAAATCAGACAAAATTGGTGTCAATCAACTCAACTATGTTTTGCTGCTTTGAAGATATTAATGAAATTTTAAAGGTCAAAAGGTCAACTGGGCCCCTCACTTTTACAAAACCAAAATGACCTTTAAAATTTCATTGATCCATGGGTGGATGGATGGATGGTTGGATGGATGGATGGTTGAATGGTTGAATGGATAATTGGATGGAATAGGGACCAAAGTTGGGAAATTCCCATTTTCCCAACTTTAATTTCCTTTAATTGTTTAACCTACAAATTAATCCTTGCAAAGAAAAACACAGAATTATCTGGGTACTTGTTTTATTTCTTCCAGACATTGTAAACATTTAATCATGTAAGAACAAAAATAAATCAACACTCATAAAAAATAAAACATCTTTATTAACTTTAGCTAAACATTAAGAGTAATGATAATCAGTATTTACACAGAACTAAGCAGGTCACATCACATTATTGAAAAGATTAGTATTTTATGGAGAATCATGTTTAATCAAATATGCATTATGCTCAGTTAAAGTAAAGTCAACTCTAGTTTATTTCTATGGCTCACTTCAGCAACAAAGCATTGAGTGCTTTACACCATACAATCAACCAATTAGGAAACAATTATAAACATTGCACTTTGTCAAATGCCTCCATATAAATCAAGAATAATCATAATTAAATATGCATCAACTATGTTAATCAGTGTTCCAGTTACTTATCAAAGGCAACTCTAAACAGGTGGGATTTTAGTCTTAGTTTAAAGGAACTCAGTGTTTCAGCATCTTTTCATTTTACTGGAAGTTTGTTCTAGATTTTTGGTGCATAGAAGCTGAATGCTGCCTCTCCATGCTTGGTTCTTGATTTATAAATTAGCAACGGTATTTCTTCTTCTTCTTTTTGGTTTTAGTGAGAACACTAGCAGCAGTCATTAAAGTCACAAAAAGTTTTTCATATGTTCCACTATGGCTGAAATAATACATTTGCATAATTCTAATAAAAAAAAGATGATTGATTTTGATTGACTTTGGAGACTGAAGATAGAAACAGATTAAAGTAATAAATAGAAAAATCGTTAGTCAGATAACTTTTATCTTCAAGTCAGATTTTAATGACCAGATGACTTACAGTCTGGGTGTCTAATGCAGACAGAGAAAAGCAAGAGAAAAATAGTTTATAATACTACAAACACTACAACAACCACAATAATCGCGAGGGCAAAAATTCCAATCCCTATTCCCAGAGCTGAATGGTTCAGCCTGAGGGCCCGTCTGCTGTTCAGCTCTGCCATCTGCCGGTCACCTCTGGCAATGGCGTCACGAGTCTGAGGGTCAGAAAAAGCAAAGAAAACAAAACGGGACATGGTTACATCTACTCTAGATCAGGGGGCATCAAACTCATTTTTGCTTTGGGCCAAATCAAGATCATGAATGTTCTTAAAGAGCCAGTCGTCCCAGAATGTACTGATCAAACCCATTAACATTTAGTTAAAAAATGTATAAATATCTGTTTCTGCATTTTATAAGTACTTATTAAAATTAAATATAATTTCACATTGTTCAGTACCTTCATGATTTTACAATTGTGATTTTTTTTAATTTTTTTTTATTGCAAATAAAATCACTAATTTTGTGGGACTAATTTAAAAATGGTGTCAAGGAATTTTGCAATATTTGCGTTTCTGTATGACGTTGATTGTTTGTTTACTGTCATATCGATCACAAACTAGTAACTTGACATCAAATAAGGCTGAGGCAGCGGTGTCGTGAAAGTATAAAATACTGCCACCTACAGGAAGGAGTTAGTGATCAGCTAAACCCAATATTTTTGACCATTTTTTCCCAAAATTTGCCAAACATTTACACTTATGATTAGCGGGGGAAAAAATAAGGGAATCTTTTTTTAATTTTATGTGAATTTCCACAATCACAGAAAACTGTGTGGACTGATTGATATAATCTAGCGCCTGGAGCTTCGAGGGCCACACAAAAAGCGGTGGTGGGCCAAATTTGGCCCCCAGGACTTGAATTTGACACATGTGCTCTAGAACCTTTTGGTCCTGAGGACAGGGACATGATGAGGCTTGGGCCCTGTCCAACATTGGATCGGTTATTTAATGACTCTGACTATCTGGATTACGGAAAATAATTCCTGCCAAGTGACCTTAGACTTTACAACTCATCTGAGTTTGTCAGAACTTTGCCAACATTATTTTAAGTAAAATTGTAATTGAAATGGTCATAAATTAGCATTTTTCTGTTTTTATTTGTATTTAATGTTACATTTTAATGGCCTTCTTGATGTATTTCTGCATTTCCTTTCTCAGTAAAATCAATTTTAACTGCCTTGTGGTCAAATGTTGTGCTCAACATTTGCACATGGATTTGTGATTCTCTAAATACTGTTACAATAAACTATTGTGTGGCCTGCAGGGATTTAACAATAATCAAGGTAAACTTCAGCATGTTACTCAAGTGATAAATACTTTGTGGTTCTACAGCACATTGGAGCAGTGATAAAAATAAATCACAAAAACAAATTATGACTCCCAGCAACTCTACAATAAACACCAAATGCACAGAAAACCTGTGAAGTCATGATGTTCTTTTTCAGCAATATTAAAAAGCTGATTGTTTAAAGATAAAAAGCAGCCAACTCAGAGTCAAATGAACGTTATGCAGCTTAGAGCAAGAAGTTCAAAGTCAACATGGTTTTCAGAAAATTTAAACAGACTGATTGACAAACCAACAATGATCCAAACAAAATCCCCATAAATGTGCCATCTATGCTGAAACAAATTCAAACCAACCAGACCACAAGGCTATATTTAGTCATTGTCAAACTGTTGTTGAGGATCATATTAGTCTTCAACAGCTACAAGGTTCAGAGTTGGTGTCTCAGCAGGTCAACCCCTTTCATCTTTTAGTTCCCCCGCCCTTTTCCTAAACGTCCTGTAAAACGCAGGCGGAGCATCAACGTCATCATGCGCTAAGAAAGGCGGATCTAAGATTGGTCGTCATTCTCCATGTTGAGCAATTTACTTTATAGCCATCTGTCCACTACAGAAGAGGATTGGGGCCACTGAAAAAAAATAAAATAAAACAGTTCTGACTTTAATCTCAGACTTTAATTTCATCCATTCAACTCCAGTTAAATCATCCATTCAACTGGAGTTGAATGGATGATTTAAAAAAAACAAGGTCTGTCAGAATTCTGACTTTAATCTCGGAATTCTGAGAAAAAAGTCAGATTTTTTTTTTTTTTTTTCCAGTGGCCCTAATCCTCTTCCGTAGTCCACACACAGTCTACAGGTAATAAAAAAAGAGAAGAGTAGCCCCTACAAATGTTACTACTGGGCAAATTACTTGACTTTTTTCCTTCCATCGATGCAAGATATCACTTTTAATACAAGATACAGGTGTCTTCTAAAATATTATCTCCCTATTACTTTTTGGGGGAGCTTACTCATAATGCTAGAGGAGGATCTTTGAAATATAGATTTCCCAGACCAGAGCTGAAGAGAGCAGCACAGCTCCCTGAGATAGTAAATTGTACCTTTGTACAGTTTATTATCTCATGGAAGATAACTTGTTCCTGGATCTATCAGGATATCATCTTGCCACTTCCTTTTTGCTAGGTGTGGCACTTTGAGTCAGTTATTTAAAAGTTGAACCTGAATGGCTGCTCCAACAGGATAGTGATCCCAAACTCAAAACACACTTCTTTTTTTTCAGCCTGAATCTTTTTTTTTTCGACCTAATGACGGCAAATGTGCAAATTGCAAGGAGATTAAGTGAAAATAGTAGCCTATGTCTGTATCCCTAAGAATGAGGGAAAATCTTAAATTTATAACATGTGTAAACCCAGTTGTTGTTTTCAGAATATCCTACCAGTCCACATTTAAAATGTGATTAAAATGCAGCACTGGAAGCTAAATGAGCATTACTTTCATCGCTGTGGTGACTGCATGAAAAAGTCTGACCAGATTATTTCTTCATCCCAGACGTTTTGAATGTCCATGTACAGCGTCAGGGTTTCTATTCTGGCCTGTTTTGGACTGCGGATCTGACGGATACAAGCAATTTAGATGTGGATGAAACACAAAAACACCAAATTTCTCAGATGTAGGAAGGCTGTGTGAACATAACCACCCTTCCTCAAGCTCCTGAGGTAATGGTCCAATCATCACGCTGACTAGAATAGAGGAAACTTCAAAGTAACTTTAACTTTTATTATTTCATTTTTGATCTGCAGCTCATATTTATATAAACCATTATAAAATCTTTGCTGCTGCGTCCTGATTGTGTCCAAATAAAAACAAATGAACGGCTTTTCCGACTTTTTTTGTTACTTATATTTGCATTTCACTTAAAATTGCTCAAAGTTTCGACCTCAACCACAGAAACCACACGTTCTTCGGCTGACCTGTGTGTGTGGGTCACGCTCTCTGACAGCTAATAAGAATGTTGACAAAATACGAGTTAAAATAGACTTACTGCTATGGAATGGATAAGGGCAAATACTCCCAGTGGGAAGCAGCAGCAGAGCATGGTGAAGATGGAGTAGCCAAAGTAGTCGCTAACTGGGCTTTCTTGCAGTAACACCACGCTTGGTTGCTGCTGGCCAATGAAGACATTCTGCTGGATGTGGTGCTGATTCAGCTGCTGGTCAATACTTGTGACAGTCGGCTGTGAAAATCCATAACCCTGAAGGAAAGCAACATAAAATACATCTTAATGTCTCTAAGATGACTCTTCTCCAAAGAAGCAGAAATAAAAAAAATTAAAACTTCAAGGCAAATCACGTGTTTTAATTCACATTTGCCAGTTTGTTTCAGGTTTTATTTGTGTTCAAAGTAAGTTTTTTATGTCAGTGGCGCACATTTGAGGAGGCTTACGTCGTACAACTGGAGTTGAATGGATGATTAAAAAAAAACAAGGTCTGTAACTTTACAACCATTGTAAAGAATCAGAATTCAGAATTTTTACAGAACAGGTCAGTCTGATGGGATAGAACAGATAAAATCCATAATACGCTCAATTTTATTAACATGTATCTCACTGCAGATCATTTTATGTGTTTTATGTTTCTTTGTTTTGAATCATGTTAATCTTGTAGTTCAGACCTGAAACACACACAGCTAACTCAGTGTTAGGTGTGTGTGTGTTTACATTGTTTGGTAACACTTTATTTGAAGGGGATTGAATAAGACTGACATAACACCTGTCATGAACATCAATAAACCTTCATGAATATTTAACACTGTTGTCATAAAGCGTCATTCGGTAAATTATGACACTTTTAATACAAAGTTGACATTATTCAAAATGTCTTTGTTATGACAACTTGACATTAACCAAGAAATCATTACTGATATAAATTTGTTATAAAAGTATTACTGATTGCACTTTAAAAATTAGGTAACTTTATATTATTAAAGGTAAAGTTTAAACAGTAATAATTATGGCAGATAGATAATAGAAATTACAGGGTTCCTGTCATGACCAGACTTTCACACCAAAAGCACAACAGGATATACAGTGTGATAGGTATTTTTCTCGAACCTATATAAAAGACCACAGACAACGTATATGAATTTTATAGACAAAGCTTTTGCAAAAGGAGAACTCTCCGCCACGGCCTCTCCAGGCCGTTCACAGAGAATTCTGATCTCCTTCCACGCGAGCCCCTGTTTTATTGTCAAAGCAGAACAGCCAAAAGGGGCAGTCAGGAAGAACAACAAAGGTCGTAAAACTTCTAACCTAAACAAACCAGCCAGGTGTGATATCTGATCTATGGTCTGAGCCCAGTTCAAATCTTGGTCAAACTGTCAACAAAGAGGGAGGATAAACAAGAGACAAAATACGACTGCTCACAGGCAGTTAGGAGGTATTCTGGTTGATAAGAATTAAGGTCTGGGAAACACAGAGTTAACTGTCTCACATGAAGATGAAACAGTCAGTCGTAACCTCCAGGTCAGTTTATACACACATAAGGAAGAGAACACTTAAAACTAAAAATCACAATAATACTGATTAACATTAGACTGAATATGAACTAAAGTAATAACAAAATGATAATACCAAAAAATATCTAACACAGTGTATCACAAAAGTGGGTACACCCCTCACATTTCTGCAGATATTTAAGTACAACTTTTCATGGGACAACACTGACAAAATGACACTTTGACACAATCAAAAGCAGTCTGTGTGCAACTTATTATATAGCAGTATAAATTTAATCTTCTCTCAAAATAACTCTATATACAGTGATTAATGTCTTAACCACCGGCAACAAAAGTGAGTACATCCCCAAGAGACTACACCCCTAAAGGTCCAAATTGAGCACTGCTTGTCATTTCCCCTCCAAAATGCCATGTGACTAGTTAGTGTTACTACGTCTGAGGTGTGCATATGGACCAGGTGTGTTAGATTTTGTAGTACAGATCTCACATCCTCTCATACACTGAAAGTTCCACCATGGCACCTCATGGCAAAGAACTCTCTGAGGATCTTAAAAGATGAATTTTTGCGCTACATGAAGATGGTCAAGGCTACAGGAAGATTGTTAACACCCTGGAACTGAGCTGCAGCACAGTGGCAAAGATCATATAGGAGGGTCCACTCAGAACAGACGTCACGTTGGTGTCCAAAGAAGGTGAGTGCGCGTGCTCAGCGTCCCGTCTAAATGCTGCCTTTGAAAGACAGGCAGCAACTCCACTTTATTCACCAAAAACGTTTTTTTTTTAATTCACCAAAAACTGATCTGTAATCTGGAACGTTCACTACGTTGAGCTCCAGTTAGCCACCTTATCTCACTGTGTGAGAGGCAATTGTATCATGCGTCACGGGCAAAAGGTCAAAGGCAACAAGGTGACCGGAGGGCTTATAATGTTGTACAAAAAAAACCGCAACAAAAAAACAAATTATTTTAGTACATGTTATTATGTGTCAGAAGAGGGCTTAGGAAATAATAATACAGAAAAAAATAAAATAAAATTGACCAAAAGGGCAGTTGGGGGCAAGGAGCAAAAAGGGCAGGTGCTCAAGCCCCTCTAAAACCCTTGCTCTGCACGTGCCTGCTCTCATACTTATCACTGACAGTTCCACCATGGCACCTCATGGCAAAGAACTCTCTGAGGATCTTAAAAGATGAATTTTTGCGCTACATGAAGATGGTCAAGGCTACAGGAAGATTGTTAACACCCTGGAACTGAGCTGCAGCACAGTGGCAAAGATCATATAGGAGGGTCCGCTCAGAACAGACGTCGTCCAAAGAAGGTGAGTGTGCGTGCTCAGCGTCATGTCTAAATGCTGCCTTTGAAAGACAGGCACAGGGGTTCTGTCAGCATTGCTGCAGAGATTGAAGAGGTCGGGGGTCAGCCTGTCAGTGCTCAGATCATACGCCGCACATTACATCAACATGGTCTGCATGTCTGTAACCCCAGAAGGAAGCCTCTTCTGAAGTCTGCACACAAGAAAGCCTGCAAACAGTTTGCTGAAGACATGTCAACAAAGGACATGGATTTCTGGAACCAGGTCCCGTCGTCCGATGAGACCAAGATTCATTTGTTTGGTTCAGATGGTGTAAAGCATGTGTGGCAGCTGTCAGGTGAGGGGAAGCTTGTTGGTGGGAATGCCATGATCTGGGGCTGCAGGAGTGCAGCAGGTGTTGGGGAGTTACATTTCATGAACTCCAATATGTACTGTGAAATACTGAAGTTCCAACATGATAATGACCCCAAACACACCTCTAAGATGACCACTGCTTTACTGAAGAGGCTGCAGGTACAGATGATGGACTGAGCAAGCATGTCTCCAGACCTAAACCCAATAGAACGTCTTTGGGACGTCCTCAAGCGGAAGGAGGAGGAGCGCATTTTCTGTAACACTTTATTTGATGGGGTGTACGTAAGACTGACATGACACTGTCATAAACGTGACACACCTGTCATGTTCATGAATGTTTACGTCTGTTTTCATCAAGTGTCTTTCTGTAAATAATTACACTTTTAATGCAAAGTTGACAATTTTAATAGACCTTTAATGCGAGTTTTAATTAAACATTGCATTAAAAGTGCTGTTATTTACCAAACAAAGCAAAGTTGAGACTTTTAATGCAACTTTTCAGGCATTACGTCGCGATGAATGTAGCTTCATGGAAAGTCAGTTTTGCATATATATCTCTACTATCTATCCCAGATAGTAGTGCGAACTATCTAGGATAGTTCGCACAAAGAGCGAATTCACTAAATGTTGACTTAGAAATGTGATCCGATGACCAATAAACAAATTGCTTCCATCCCATGGCAGACAAAATGCAAATGTCGAGCTGCTGAACCTACAAGTCTGACCTTGAACCTGTGACTGTGATAATAAGTTGCTTTCATACAAGCCGATGTTCAGAAAGCGACCAATAAATGAGGCTTATTGCGGACAACAGCTCAGTTAGAAATCTCCCCCCAACGTTACGGAAGCAAAATATAACCTGCTCTGACAGATATTATTTTATTCTCTATTTTTTACTTCTTTTTATTTTACAGAAGGAGGACAAATCTGCACAAACCGTCATTCCTACTTTGATTCTTTTGTTTAGTGTACTTTCAGACATGCTGCGGTGTCTGTTGCTCATCGGTTTGATTGGTAAGTGGCTCATTTTGATCCCGTCTGGCACCAGGAAAAAAGAAAATCATGATGAAACCATTTTTCTTAGTTTTTTCATGTATGTGAAAAGTTTCCATTACTTTCCATGAAGGTTATAGTTAAAACAATGAAAGAGGTGAATGACAAGTCCAGTTTGAGGATATTTCAAATTAAATGTTTTCACAGGGAGGCTGAAGGTGTCCCAGCAGACGACAGGTAGGACCAAATGTATTCACTGGTAGACGTTATACTGTTTTAGACATTTTGAAGTTCTATAATCAAATTATTTCTTTTTCCTCCGTAGCTCAGTGTAACACTCAAATTTTAGATCTTACAAACTCCAAATCCTCTCAGTCTTCAACTTACGTCTATGGCGAATACAGCTCTGCCAAAGCCATCGATGGAAATCGGTCAACATGTTCAAACACTAAAGAATTGCCTGATTCCTGGTGGAGCGTTGATCTGCAGGGTGTTTACAACATTTCCTGCATCTCAATATACAATAAAAAGGCTGACCATTCTAATATAGATGGGGTGAAGATCTACATTGGGAACTTTCCTCAGAACAACAGCATCAACAACAAGCTGTAAGAACCTTAAATTGATTTATTTAGTATTTTCAGGCTGCCAGCTTTATACTTATGCCAACATCACTATAAATATAATTGCACACAGCTATGACTTCACAGATAAAGCCAGGATTAATCTCACATCACCATTCTTGACTTCTCCTCATTTTGTTTCAGGGTTTATAACATCACCAACTTCACAGTCGACCAAAACAATCTCTACTCGTTTGGTCCAGCGCTGGGGCGTTATGTCACCATCATGCCAAAAACGCCTCTAGTCCTCTGTGAAGTGGACATCACAGGCAATAAGATAGGTAATAATTAACGTCTTCCTCCATGAAGGAGGCTCGTTGGCGGAAATATGAGAAACGATGGAGGTCGAACACCTCGACATGCATCAGTGTGAACATTAAGCATATCAAAGAAAGCTGAATGTTGGCAAACTCAACAATATGAGGAGACTTGAAGCAAATTACCAACTTTGGTGTTGTTGTATGTACTGGAGTGTGTGTAGGCTGGATTTAACCTGGAAAAGTTTGTGTGAGTCTTATTTTCATTTCAATAAGGTGAATCCGATCTTTTGCATTCAGGGACTCTTAATGTCCCGTTCAGACCTTTGAGTCAGCCTGTGAGTTTGTCACATTCAGATTAAAGTCTCTCATGTCGCACTGCAGGTTGTGTTGATGGACCCAGTTGCAGCAGGCGCAGGCGTTGAGCAGATTTTGGTGATTTAATGAAAAAAATGAAGGACAAAAATAAAAAAGAACAAGACTCATCTAATCAAAATGAGAAACTAACGCAAAAATAATGATGACACTAAAATCAAATAAAAAATCAATCAAAACAACTTAAGATCCTCACATCTTAAGTCATTTTCTAAAATGTTAGTGCTAAACATTAGAGTAGACTGGATATGAAAAGCTAAAAAATGTTCCTCTGGTTGAACAACATATATGTACTTTTTATTTTACGTTGTGCCAATTCTTGATTTATTATTTTTTTATGTTTATATTTGCTCTTCTAGAATCCCCCTTTAAATTGATTGACCAAAACAAGACCTGGGAAGAAGCCCTGTACTACTGCAGAGATAACCACGGAGATCTGGCCTCCATCTTGGATGAACAGATGCAGACCTTTGCTGAGCTGGAGGCTGAGAAAGCCAACAGTCCCTTCGTGTGGATCGGACTTCACTACGCCTGCACTCTGGACTTCTGGTTCTGGGTTGATGACAACGTTGTAGAGTTTAATCGCTGGGAATCGAATGGCTATGAAGAAAGCTGTGACATGAGTGGAGCCATGAAGACACAGGGAAACCATCGCTGGTTCAGCAAGTCTGATGATGAAGAGTTTAATTTCATCTGTGCATCATAAAAAAACAACTATAATGTGCAGTGAGACAGGCTTTAGCAGTGGGTTTATTATGTTCTGGTAATCATAAATAAGACATTTACTCAGTTACATTTACATAATATGTTATGATCAGTCACTCAGTACTTGAGTAGCCTTTTACTAAATACCTTTAAGCCTTTGAATTAGTCTTTGAATGAATATTTTTACTTTTACTTTAGTAAGAATGTGTTGAAGTTCTGATGCTTACATCTGTACAACTTTTGGGTCGTCTACCCACCTTTGTATATTGCTAAAGTGGCTATGTAATGTTTCTATGCTAACATCAGTCACCCTTATCAGTCATAATTTCTTAAAGAAACACTGATATAATTTATGCTGTGACTTGCTGAATAAAGAAACATTTGATTTTGTCTTTATATGCATTTTGCTTTATAAATCCAGTTTCTTTTTTTCTTTTTCTTTCTTCGGAAAGACGTGAGAACCTAAAATGAGGTGGGTTTGGTAATTAAATGTGTTCTCCCATAAAAACTAGTAATAATTATGATATACAAAATGACAAGGTTGATATTAAATCAATTATTTCATTTAAGTTGTACACCATTTTTAACGTGTTATGGTACATATATGTTATAAACTTACTTAATTAGCTCCCTCTTGTGGTCATTATGTGCTCTGCAGAATCCAACATTGCATTAACTTTAGGGTTAAATTAATTTCTCACAGAGTGAGAGTGATGCTCTGTGTGTCCATCACACAGAGCAACACTGCACACACACAAAATAAAGGTCCACTCCTACATGTGTTTTAACTGTTATTTTATAGAAACAGGACTCATTTAACAGTGCAATCCACTACACTCCTCCATGAAACAAAACTTGGGGAAGGAACATCACTCACTCCACAGATTTGACACAAAACACAGACTGCAGGTTAGGTTGGTGACTAATATCTACATCAGTGTTCACCTCACACATACAGAATACATGACAGAAGTGACGACAGACACAGCCTGCAGGGAGCTTTACGATCATTTTTGGTGGTATGTTTGCATGATCATCGATGCCACTTTCATTTCAGTCAGCCGACACAAGCTGAATTGTGAAATGTTTGCTCTCTTTTTGGAAAATTACACAAACGTTTGGAGTCTCTCAGTCAATCCCAGACCAACAGGTTCCCAAATACACAAGAGTTCAGCTGAGTGAAATGAAAGCGACGCAGTTTTATGCACAATATGTCTGAGTGTAACAGGCTGCAGGTCAGTAGTTCAGTTGTCAGGCAGGAGGCCTCACACCTAATATCCGGTGCATGCCGACTGCTCTCTGTGGATTTCTCTAAATAACAGCAAAAGCTTGTGCTTGGTCTTATAAATCCCGTTGCTGCTGCTGCTGCTGCTCTGTGGTTTCTGTTGGCCGGACGTTTGAGAAGTCGGTGTGTTTAGGTTGTTGTCTAGCAGTCGCAGGCACGACCTGTAAGCACAACATGGAAAGAGAAGTCAGAGACCAGAGACATTTACTAAACCAATCGACTTTTTCCCCCCCCGTTCGTAATCTTCACCTAAAAATTCATCAACACTGACTCTAAAATGAGACCATTTGCAAGAAGGAACAAATGTGTAAATAAGACAAAGCTGGTGATAACAGGCAGGGAGGAAGACAGAGACAGAGCAGGTGGAAAACATGGTTGCAGTGAATCCCTGCAGGCGTTGTGAAGAAATGCTTACACTTTACACAGATCTTTCCATGTGGGTCTCCGCTGTATTTTGTTTACATCAAAGCTGCAATAATTTCATGGCTTACCAAACTTGTCTTCATAACATATGCTGTGTAACATTTTGGTCGGGTCGGTTTAAACTCACCAAGCACAGGTAACAATAAGCTATCTGCATTTAGTTTTACAATACATGTGCAGTTATATGAATATATAGATATCTGGAATATCTATTTTTATAACTCTACATTTTACTTGATAGTTGGTAAAGTTGTTATCAGCGATAGTTTTCCTCTAGTTTAGGGGATTTTAACTTTTTAAAGCAAATTAAAAACAAAATGTATTTAATTTATCACGACCGGCCAGTTTTATTTTTTACTCTATTAGACTTGTGAACGTTTTTTTAAGAACTGTTAGGATGTTTGTCGTCAAAACTAATAAATAAAAATCCCTGTAATGTTGCAATAGGTGAGATGTGCAAATAATTATTTAATCGCTTGTTTAACTGAAACAGAAGATATTTTCTGACCTTTGTAAATAAGATCTAAACTCTGTGAGCATATTGCATAAAACAGAGCTATGCACAATCAGGCAGACTGCCCTCCAACGGGTTCACTGCTGAGTCTTTTTATAGCTGCTGCAGCACAAGTGTGGTGACCTCCAGCAGCTCCAGTCCGCTCCCTGCGCCCCTCCTCCACCTGACGGACGCCCGGCGTCCCGCCACCTGTTGAACAGCGAGGTCCGAGGCATCTCGGGCCAGCGCCGACAGCAGGGGTGTGTGTGTGTGTGTGTGTGTGTGTGTGTTTGTGTGTTTACCACAAAACAGATGGATGGAATAAATTCAGCTTTTAAGCAGAAAAATTTAACGAGATTGGAAATGAAACTCTGAATATCTAAGACACTATTACGCCTTTTGCATCTGCTAATAATCCATCAATAGTCCTCCTAATTTTGTAAATCTGATACTTTATATTCCATAAAAATAACAGTTTTATCTGACTGACAATTTTAAATAAAAGATGTTTTCTTTGCGATATTTGATTTAGCTTTAGTCAATTCATATGCAATCATTGCCATCCGTAACACAGAAGGAAACATATTTTTAAATAAATAATATTTAACTGCGACATTATCTGGAGGGTAGATTGTAGAAGAATCTAATTTTTTCATTGGAAAAAAAAAACATCCTATGTTAAATATTTTTAAATATAAAATCAGTAGAGCTATAGCTAATGACTCTCCTGTCTATTTGTGCAAAGTTAATACAGCTGACATATTTTTACTATATGCTGCACTGGAAATAAGTATTTAATCTCCTAAGAAAAGTTCTGCAAAACTGTATTACATTAAAGATAATAACTCGTTTGCCTGTCATTGTGTGAAAATATATTAGACCTCATCCAGCTCAATAAATATTGAGTAAATAAATATAGAGGATAATATATTAAGTACAAAAATCCTGTCTTTTACACCTAGTCTAGAAGATGTCTAAAGGTATATTGATGTAAAAGAGGTAAATAAGGGGAATTACAGCTCTGAGGATCACTTACGGTTTTATTTTTGGACATATTGATATTAACCTGTTGGCTGATAGGTAACTAATTGCAGAAGAGTGTAAATTAGAGTACCTTGGTCGCTGAGCATCTGCTGAGCGTTGCTTCCTGTCCTCCTTCTGAAAAGAGAGTAGAGCTTCAGCGTTTCCACTCTAGTTTCACACAGATCTATATTTGTGCTTTTAAAAGCTTCACCTCTTGTTCTGGTTGAACTTGCACCTGCAGTGACCACCTTCAAGAGAAAAGAAGCTCTTTTTTTACGATGGCTGTATCTCTGAGCAATATCACATGTTTACCAAGATGTTTCTGTGTGTGTGTGTGTGTGTGTGTGCGTGTGTGTGTGTGTGTGGGTGTGTGTGTGTGTGTGTGCGCGTGCGTGCGTGTGTGTGTGTGCGCGCGCGCATGGTGTGCATCTTACTGAGCAGGATAGTGATGCCAATGAGACAGAGGACAGCAGCCAAGATGAGGCCTCCAACCCGCAGCCTGTGGTAGTCTGCACAAACAAATGGCGCTCATCATTAAACAGTAAGCTAAAATAAATATTAGCAAAAGGGCCCGACTGCATAAACTAATTTCCCCAAACATCTTGGTTCAAATGCTGAGAGCTGATGTTACTAATTAGACTTCTGTTATTGCAGTAGTGATAGAAGAACGGTGAATTACCAAATGTAAACGCTTCTTCTCCGTCTGTTGAAGTAGAAAAGAAGAAAAGTCAGAGAGGATGCACAGCAACATTAATAAGTGACCCAATGTAAACAGTGTGATGAGCAAACGTGGTGGCCTCGTTCTGAGCCTTTCACAGGTCACAGCATTAACACATTTGTTGTCCTGAACTAATATAAAAGCTGATGTGAGGGCAAAAAAATGTTTTAAAAACATTACTGTAGCTCGTGGCCTCTGCGTTGACAGACACCAGGGACAAAACTGAAAAAGAAAAAGAGAGAGAGATACACATCAGTGAAGTGAACCATAGCCTGAATCACGCGATCACGCGATTTCACAAACAGGAAAAGAACTGCACAGGAAATACAAACCTCTGCAGGATCAGTGCTTCAGCTGACGTTTAATGTTGGTGTAAATATGAAAAATCCAACCATTAATTTGACTTCTTCAGTAAGAAAGATTCACTAAATTACTAAACTACTAAATATTTCTAACGTTTTTAACAAAAACCGTCCTATATACCCTATAAAGTAAATCAAACTAAATCTTTCTTTTGAGTTCGTCAGAGGCTAAAGAAACGTTTATTCATATGAATCTATGATATCCCGTTTCCCCTGCTATAAATATGACAATTAGAAATGTCTTAGCTGCTCTTCAAAATGGGAAAGACAACAGAGCACAACACTTCAGTAAACTGATGCGTCTTGATGTTCATAGTTACACAAATGGAAACATAAAAACAGCTAAGAGTAATAATTCATGTTTTAAAAATACATTTTTAAAAAATGTATATTTTTCAAAGACAGTTTAAACGCCTCAGCAAAAGTCAAGATATTCAGTTTTACTTACAGGTCATAAACACCAAAGTGAGGATCTTTGACATCTTCATTCTGTTTTGATCTGAAACAGACAAAAGGTACAGTAGGTTCATTAAGATGCAACGCAAACTCTTGATCTCTGTCAGGCTCTGGTAGCAAATACTCGAAATAAAAGCCTGAGAAACTGAGTGGAAATGATGATTTGTTTGATAATCTAGGCAGAACATCAACTTGAAGCCCATGTTCCCATGAAATTGCAGCTTCAAACATGAATGCAGGGTCACCAAAATGTTTACATTTTAAATATCATGCGTCGCATTTGTGATGTTAAAAGCTCTTTGTTGTGCCGTGGGCCGAGCAGCAGAACGAGACAGAAACACCATGCGACCCGAACCTCTGAGGAATAAACATTCGCTCGCAAGCAAATAAATCCAATTATTTCACATGGGCTGAAAATTGGGGTGATTTTCATGGTCACAAAGGGATGAAGGCCTTAAATATCTCGTGGTAACTGCATTACAAGGTTCCCATGTTAAAGCTTCAGAACTGTAATCTTCTTTGCTCCTGCTTCAGTGCAGCTGTCCGTCAGAATGCTATTATCCGGCCCTCAGGCTTTTAAAGCCTTTCTTGCTCTGAAGTGATGTATTAATCCTGTTTTCTGCAGAGCAACGGCATAAAAATGCTGATATTCTATTAAAAGAGCACTTAGTCTGTGCAAATGTTCACAGATCTAGCTCCTGACAATAATAAATCAAGGTAACAGGAATAAAATGCAGTGGAGAACTACTTATACGCCTTGAGGTAGTTTTCATTTTGCTACTTTCTACTCCTGAACGTCAATGGCCCATTATGACACAGAGATATGTTTTCATCTAGATGGTTATTGTCCTGCTAGACGCTGAACTTCCACCTCAGTGTCAAATCTTTTGAAGGGTCCACCAGGTTTTCCTCCACGATTTTCCTACATTTAGCTTCATCTATCTTCAAATTGACTCTAGTTAGCTGAAGAAAAGCGGCATCATCATTTTATTTAGGGTTATCGGGTTGAAAATGGGTTCCACAGAATGCACAGCAAGCCTTACAGATTTTATATCTACAAAAACTTTGAAAACCATGTAAAAAAAAACAGGTGAAAAAAAAAGAGAAAACAAAAGGGGATATGAACATCTTTGCAGGGCATTTTAAATCTTCCTTTATTAACTCATTTCCTGGCGCTTTATTTAGATTCCACGCGTCATCCGAGAGGATCAGCTCCCATGTTGTTTGTTGCTGCGATGGTTGCCATGTTGGGGAAGACGCACCATATGAACGCTGAGGTGACACACCTCAGTCTGCAGTGATTTTCCACTTACTGCACTTTTCCGCTTTGGGTGCATCACAGGGAAGAGCAGACTCGAGCGGGATCAGATTCACACACAGTCACATGCGAGAGTGAAAATGCAACACTTCGAGCGGCAGAAATCTGCTCTGTAGAACCAACCTAATGATCCCCAAGATAGCTACTGTCTCATTACTTTAGCAAAATGAATTTGTCAAGGTTTGTAGGTGTAAAACAAACCAAAGCTGAGTCTGATGGGATCAGAATAAAGGCCGTTGTTAAAGCGGTATCTCTTCCCGCTTGGCTGCCGGTTGGAGTTTGACAGCGGGGAGGGGAGAAAGAAAACAACAGGATGAGCGCTTCTCTCCTGGTGCCTCCCCACAGCAACCCCAGGCGACGCCGGGGGAATGCAGAGGATGGGAAGCTGGCCGGCGACCAGCAGAGAAAGACAGAGCAGGGAGAGACGTGCAAGAGACGGAAGACGAAGAGCGATGAAGAGCACGCAGCAGGGAAAGCGGAGAGGAGCCTGAGGAGCAGCTCCCTCCTCACCTCCACCAGCATGGTCATATTCTACAGCAAATGTTTGTATAAGGTGGAGCATGGGAGGGAAGTGCTGGAGGCTTTGTGCTCAAGGAAAGATAATAGTCCAGCAACTTGCTGGGAAAGTGGAGTGCAGTCAGTACGTGTCATGAAGCAGCTGTTTGAAGAGAAAAGGGCCGTGCTGCCTGTCACAAAAGGTGCTTAAACTAAAGCTGCCAGATGAACATCTTAGCCTGTGCAAACAGGTTCACCACAAGAATGGACCACAAGGTGCTAAAAGCAGTCTTCAGCAGGAAGACATAACTGTGATACTTATAATAAACAATGCAATGACAAAACTGACTCTTTTTCCGTCTTGTCCTTCATTACAATGCTACCTTTATGTAGAATTTGAATCCATGGCATGTCAAATATTGCTCCACTAAATATTGCATTCAAGAAGTGCTTTGCAACTGCAATATTACAAAAAATAAAAGACCTGGAAAGATTTAAGTTTCCAAGAGAAATCGTGGATAAAGACCTTCTGGAATCAAGTCTACAATGTGGTTATTTGGAAACCAAAGCAGATGACATGTTTGTCATAAACCTGCAGGCGTCCAAGGAAATAACTTTTAAGCCTTGAGGCAAATTCTGCTCATCACGTTTGCTCCAACGTACTCAACTAAAGGAACACTGTGTAAGATTAATGTTGACACCGGTACTGGTTCTGTCCAGGGTGTGCCTCCCAAGCATTCTGGTGCTCTCCAAAAATTTTAAGACAAATTAAAAAAGGTGCACCACCCACATCGACATTAAGACGTCAATCCAGAGAAAACTACTAAACTAAACAGCGAGTCACAGCATTTTGAGCATTTGAAGGAAAACAAGAGCAACACTTGTTGGGATAACACAAATCTCTCAGGGATTCGTCTTGCAGGAGTTTTAGAATTTTCCAGCCTTTCATGTCTCACACATCTTGCAGATTCTTCCTAGTGGGAAAGACAACAAATTCTCACACAAGCCTCCTGCCCCCCAGCAGATCTATGCTCTGCTGTCTGCATGCTGAATCCATTAAAAAGCACCATTAGCTTCCAATCTTGTTTTGTCCTCCTTGTGACTTTTTTATGAATCTTGTGAAATCACAGCTGATGGGGAGGATTGTTATACTCCCAGGCCTGAATTCCCCCTGCGCAGCGACGACTCCAGCCGCGCCTGTTGCAGCAATAAAGACTGTTCTGTTCTGGCTTTGTCATGCCACTAAGCCAATCTCTGACTGGGTTTTGTTTTCAGCTCTCACTGCAGTACTTTCCCCACTTTTTTTCCTGTCTCTCTCTTTCCTGCTTCACATATCTCTTTTACTACTTTTTTTTTGTTGTTGCCAAATCTGGAAGTTGAAAGAATTGCCTGTTTGTTTAAAGCCACTATAACCCACTGCTTTTCTTCCCTGGATGAGCTTCTGTCCCCTCCCTTTGGCTCTACACTCTGTTTAAACTTGTCCTTTACTTGTACCCTGTTCCTAAAAAACACTTGTCCACATCCCTGCACTTTTGCCATCTTTCCCCCTTCCCTCCCTCTCTTCAGCCTTTTCAACCCGTTTATCCATTACATTACAAAGTCCCAGAGGCAGGGCTTCTAGGGTTTCTGCTCTTGAGCCCATAATCAGTTTCTGCAGTCCAGCCTCTCTTCTTCTCCTCTCTGACAACGGTGAAGCTGCACAAACCATCCAGGCGTAACTCACCTATACGATATGCAAGCAAAACTGGTATGTTTACGCTGAAATAAACAAACCCGCCTCGCCCCTGAAGACCAGACATGCAGGAACTTGTGAAAGATTTGCAGACTTGCATAGTTTACTTACATAAAGCTGTTGTTTCTCCTAAGGCTGCAGTTGATCATGTTATTACATTTAACTACATTATCTTCACTGCCGTCGCTGGTCATAGGGGTCCTGCATTGACTTTCTAGAACTGCTTTAAATAAGGATAAGGATGAAGTGCATTGTGGGTAAGATAATTGTAAATTAGTTTAGAAAAACAGTAGATTCAGCTGATGAATTACATCAGTAGGTGGTTGAATAACTCAAAATAAGCGATTAAAATGTTTCACGGTGTCTCAAGTCGATCACCATTTTCCATCTCAGGACTGGAAATAAACTGCAGAGTCAGGATTAAGTTAACTAATACTTTAAATCACCAAAGTTTCTGTAAATATTATAATGCAGAAAAGAAAGTGGAACATTGTTATTGATCTTGATCTTGTTGTTGCTTGTAGTTGTAGACAACAGACCTGATCACTTGGACTGCACCAAGCAATAAAACAGCCTGGCCAGAACAGACTGTGGATGTCCACAGCTGCTGTGACTTGGGGGCCGAAGTGGTTATGAAATGGGAGAAGGAATAGATAAAAAAAAAGTCAACACGAGAGTACAAAATGGGAGCACGGATTGGCGAAATGGCAAACTGACTCAGAGCGGTGAAAACCTCCCTGTTGGCGTCCCCCATCACATGCAGTCGGTGTGCTGATACGTCTGACAGCATGTGTGTCCAGCTCGGAAGTATTTTTCCAACGTGTTGAACTCCCAGACACGTGGGTTTGTGTTCCTGCACTACAAAGACAGCTGTCTATTTTCAGGGGCGTTTTTTATGCCTAAATTAGCATCAGTGCATTCCAGTGTGCAACACATCCTCAGGGAGCTCACATTTACAGAGGAAGGTTTTTGTTGTAGCCTGAACACAGTGACGACGGCTGAGTCTGTTTCGATTTCTTTGAGGATTAAGTTCCCATTAATCTTTGGAAAGAGAGAAGAGTCAGGAATTAAGGATTTTAAAGTGGAAACGGATAACCTTAAAGTCTTGTCCAACTTGCCCGCTAGATGCCGGCTAATCAATACTGACCAAGGATGAGCTGCAACAAATGGAGCAACTTCTGTCATGGTTGACATAAAAAAAAAAAAATCGCAATAGAGACAGGAAGGAAGAAGCCAGACTCGGTGGAGGTGGTTCGTTAAAGGATAAAGTGAAACAAGAAAAGGAAAAGCTCACAACATCTCAAAGGAAGCAAAGAGTGAACAGGAGAAGGATAGTAGGAGAGAGGAATTTAGGCCTCAGAGAACGAGAGAGGCAGGAAGACAAGGGAGAGCGAGATTGAGAAACCGAGGAAAGGAGGAGGGACACAGGCAGAAAGCACGAGGGAGTGCAGCATACTCCAGCCATGAGTCACACATGGAAACCACAGGCGCTAACAACAGACTTCATGTGCCTCGCTTTGCCGCCACACACACAGGACGAAGGGATGGAGTCCATTTCTATAATTTCATTCAACCAGACTTCAGTTGAAAAACATGCTCAGTCTAAGATCTGAATCAATAGTTACAGAATTAAAAGCAAATCTGAAAGGATTAGCTGTGGTTCATCAGAGCAGAGCTTTACAGCTCTGAGGTCAAACGGTGAAAGCAGTGAAGGTCACAACCATGATGCTGATATAAAATCAATGCCTCCTCGTCGGGGTTTCTAAATTTGTGTTCGTGAGCCCGCAAAGTGATGCGTGAAGAGGTGAGGAGGGAGCGGGCGCCTCTGAGCTCTCTCTGTTCCTCTCCTCCGAAGCCAAAGTGTTTCTCTCAGTTTCTCGTGTTGTTTTCGCTGTGATCACGAGAGGCGAGGTGAAGACGGAGAGCTAAGTCTGTCTCATCTGTGAAAGAATAAATAACTCCATCACCTCGTTTCAGGATCCCGAACTCCATCCTGCTGTTATTGGGATAGAGCTCTAAACATAACTTGTTCTGCAGCACGTTTAGGAGGAGCAAGAATTTTATTTCTGGCTCAAATTTGTTGACTTTCTTTGTGATTCTTTTCTTTCTTTACAAATGCAAAGTTTGTAGCAGCAATCATGACTCACAGGTAGGAACTGGCAATGTAAATATCATTATATCCCATCTGACAACTTTAAGCAACACTAATTTCCCTCTGACTTCCACAGATGCAGAAGGAATGTGCCGATATGCAGACGACACCCTGATCTAAATCCTTCATCGACATTCACCAGAGAAAATGCTAAGAGTTTTCTGTAACTACAGCTTCACCAACGGTTTCTGTCCCCTTGTCCTTTTCCCAGGCTGTCCTTCTAACACTTGGCAAACACGAGTCACCATTGCTCTTATCAGCTGGCCTTCTGTCTCTCACACACTCGCAAACACACCACACTCCACTATATGCTAGAGAAACCAAGCTACAGCTTGGCTACAAAGAGAGCTTCATCAGGTTTAGGAACAAAATGTTTCCAAATGGATCGAATCATTTGAAATCACATTTTTAATCAGATTTATTGTATTGTTAGACAGCTGCTAATATATTTGGATTGAAATAAGAGAAGATTTAGCACTTCCAGTTAGACTTTTTTGTGAAATCAAACTAACGATAAGTACAGTATAGTTTGTCACTTACAGGAAAAGCATGCTAAGGTCACTTTTTAATTATTTGTTTTTGACAGTTTGTTCTAAATTCCTATATAGTCAAGATAACTAAATTTTCCCTCTTTGTTTTTAAATCAAATTCTTGATTTAAAGGCTTTTGTTTTTACTGTGTACAGGAAGACTAAAGTGTGAATGAATATGAAATAAAACTGGAGGGAAAATGTGGTGAAGACAAAAAGATTTGGATCCAGTTATAGATGATCAATGACTTGTTATCTTGAGGCGTCCATCCTGTTTTAGGTGCAAATCAAAGCCAAAGGCGTTACGTTCAAGTCCTTGTGAATTTGACAAACATTGAATACTCCTGAATCTGTCTTTAAATGATTGCAGAAGTTTATGCTGTTAAAACTCATTATTACTGGCAAGTATGTAAACTGTGAAATATAGAAAATATAAACCTAATGTAAATGTATTATCCTACACAAATCATAGATTCCTCGCAACAAGTTTTGAATTTCTGAAACTTTTACTTTATTAGTGAAAACAGAGCAACAAAAGGCACCATTAAGAAGGAGAAGGGGTCACCCGGTCGCTACTCATACATGGACCGCCTCTGCTCACGCGCATAGGTAAGTGCTCGCGTGCTGTACTGGCGGTCTCGATAGAAACTATAAACAGGACAGAAGGTAAAAATGTTGCTTTAAACTAGATTTCACTTTTAATCATGTGTCTAATTACACACTGTAGCAGGAAATGTTGCGGTAATTTTTTTTTCTCGAGTCTTTGTTGCCGTTTAAACAACCGACAAAATGACTTAATGTGATTTTTTTGGGGGGTGTTCCATCAAGTTTTCGGGAGAGATTTTCGCGCACGCAACTTATCTAAAAAAAAAAAATAAATAAATAAATAAAAAAGTCGCAACACGCCTTTTCTCGTTTCAAGTTTCCCAAAAATGGACTTAATTGTCCATTTGTCAGAGGAAAGAAACAACACGGACAACGTAAAGAGAACATTTCAGACTAAAGGGTCATTTTTGGTGAAAACTTACCCTGAAACTCGTTAAATTCAGCAGCAGAAAGCGAGCGGATATCTATGCGTGACTCTCTGAAGCAGCGTCCTCGGTCCACTGTGCGTGCCCACACCCAGCCTTCAACGCGTCCCTCTGACACTCAACAGGTTGGCTTTTCGTTTAAAAAAAAAAGAAAAAGAAGAAGAGGGGGTGGGGCAGCCGTGTTCAAAGCGCTGCTACAGCTTTGTTAAAGAGTTTCTGATCCCGGGTCGGTTCCCGCTGACTTCAGAACGAGCGACCGGACACGAGTGGGTGGGGAAGCTGATCCACAGTCAGCCCACAGAAAAACGTCGGATATAAGAAGCGCTCAGTTGAGCAGAGTTTTGCCATTCGCGTTCAGTTGCTTAAAAATAAAGACATAATGATTAGATCTGTATTAAACAAGGCTCTGACACATCTGTTAACTTTTACAATTGAGATGTTTATTAGAATTTCGACATGCATTTAGGTTGGTGACATTTATTTCCCAAATCCTTTCAATACTTGGACAAATATAACTAAATGTATCTATAACTGATCACATATCACCTATTACAATTGACACCGTTTCATAAAGCTTATAATTAGCCTGCATATGCAACATTGTAGTAATGTCTATGAATCCTTTAGAAAGGAAAAATAATGTTGTCTAATCAATCTATATTTACAGACAATAGAAATAGTTATTAAATAGACATTTAAGGACAGAACTGGACAAAATAAAGTCTCGTTTTAGGTGGGGGAAATATCACATATTTAGATTCAACAAGTTTAAACTATGACGTAAGGCTGATGGTGTTTCAGAAATATAATTTTGGGGATGCTGGTTGCTGTTTTTTTTTTATGTCTGTACAGGTTATGCCTGATCTTCTGAGCTGATGTTCTTCCTCTTACTGTCCCACCATTCTCGCTCCTCTTCCTGAACCGGTTTGTCAGGAGCAAGATCAGATAGCACCTTCATTATCCTTCTTTTGGCTGGATAAAGAGGGAGAAGGGAGTAGCAGCAGTTAACAAGGCAGCTTGTAAAGAAAGAGGCAGTGTGGACAGCAAATTTAATTTCAGACAAACTCATGATTCATAGAAATGGCTCACCTGGGTCTCCTGCATTGGTTATCTAGGACGGAAAAAATGTTTTTTAAATGATTTGCAGATATCTGGACAGTTGGGACCAAGAGGAAAAGCTGAAAATGTATGTATATTTTTTGTCTTTGGAGCACTTACAGAAAAGCAGGCCAATTGCACCAGCTACCAACATGCATGTAAAGACGAGGCCTCCAATCCTTAGCCTTTCATAGTCTGTCAGATAACAAAGCACAAACATCTTGTGTTTGAGTTGGAAATTTTGTTGAATGTCATATTTTGAGTCAAAGCTGTTAATAAGTTTCACTTTTCTATATTTTTGCAAACAGTGAGTTGCAGTGCGCAAATGGAATTGTAGTCAAATATTTAATCATGTGAAACTATGTTTCACATTTCAGTGTATAAGAAAAAAGCAGCTTGAGGGTTCACACTTACTGTAGACAAATGGATCTGAAGACAACAACAGTGAGAGACATGGAAAAGAAAGAAATGCGTTTAGTTACAGTTTTTAATCAATCAAGATCCAAGACAAAATCCTGAAGTTTTCTCATCATCTGTGGCCTTTGTAGTCTCTTAATCTCATCTTTTGCTGCACACAACGGGTCAGCCAGCTGAAAGAGTACAACTCTGCTTTTTTCATGCTTTAAAGAAAAGACAAATTAAGCTGCTTGGAGTTATTTGTAGTAGTCGTAAATGCAAAAAGTTAAGAATAGGAAAAGAAAAGCTGCTAACACTTTAATATTAAGGAGCCTCTCTTTTAGGATTAAAAGCTTTGGCATGCTGGTTAAACAAATAACCTGACTAACTAATCTGTTAATAAAATCCCATTATCATGTTACTCTATGAAGAACATAAAAGATACCATAATCTGCACAGCAAACTCTACTTTAGATTGTCTCATGTCAAAGTAAATAAAAAATAACAATAATTACATTTGAGCAACAACATTATTATAAATGTTACACTGTTGGTGATGCTTCTTTTACATTACAAATAAAAACAATTTGATCAAATCTGTTTTCACTCAAGGTGACTAATGTGAGTCTCAAGCCTCGTTTGAACTGGTTTATTCACAAACTGGTTCGCAGATCAGCTAAAGCTAATGGGGGAAAAAGAGAGAAAAGTTATGGCCTTACTTGCTTCAGTTTCCATAAAAATGGAGAACAGCACTGAAAAAAAGTAAAGAAAAAGAAAAGCCAAATTATTAAAAAAAAAAAAAAATTAAAATGATTGCTTCATTTCATCCATCTGTTCTAATAATAACACGCAGGAAAGTGTTTTTCCTGCTATAAATACATGTGTTAAATACAATATAATGTTTTCTTGGTTTAGGTTACCTGCTAGCAAAGTGACCAGACTGAGTTGTCCCATCCTGAACACAACAGACAGTCAGCTGGAAGGAGACGAAGGAAAACACACACACACAGAGAGAGAGATAACAGCATCGTGAGACATTTTTCTCATCACTTCTTTTTTGCTCGCTCTCTTAGACCCGTGCAGACCAGCAACACCGTGTACTTTGCCCTTTCCTCGGGAAGAACGTCCTTGTGCTGAGAGAGGTCAGTGCCTCGTCAGCAGGGGTGCATTCTGGGTATTTGTAGAGTAAATAGCGGATCACTTTTTGTTATGGGTCGAAACCCAGCATGTCTATAGAAAACGTTCCTACGGCTTGACTGGGGAAAGTGTTTTAGTGTCCAGCCAAGTCAGTCATGTGATTTACAGAACAGTTTTTGTTCAACCTCTCATGATCTTTATCTGATTTTGAACTTCACATGATAAGTATGGATTTGTTACAGAATATTACTTCTCATTAGGCTGATATTTTATGAAAATCAGTCAAATCGATAGCTATAACGAAAGACAATATTGACTACACAGCTATTGTATTGTTTTTGGAACTTCCCAATGAACCAAAGTGATCTTCAGCAACTATCGACCAATAACAGTTTGATTTTGACCAATATTTATTGGTAAATTTTGCTTTGCAGAGACTGAAGCACGACAATAAGCAAAGGTGGGTGCTAACATTATGAAGTAAAACACTGTGCATTAGTTTTGTTGAAAGATTTAAATAGATTTTTAAATAAATAACCACCTGGACACCGTCTATGTGGGTTGGTGCCCAGATGGCCAACCTGTTCCCGCCTGCAGCAAAGCTCTCTTGTCACTTGGTGTTGACCTTGGGCTCGAGGGAAATCAAATGTGTTCTGGTTTCTGTTTCTTCTATCTTCCCTCTGCCTAAAGTACATTCATCATTTCGGGATTTAAAGGCCCCTGTTTGTTACTCTGACCAGGAGATGCAAAAGTGAATTCATGAAATGCTTTTCTTTTTGTTCGACTGGAAGATTCGTTGAAACCTCAACACATTTTTCTCTCTGCATCTTCTTTATCTAACGTTTTGAAAAGAGAGTTTGCATCAGCATCCTCCCTGCTGGGCATCAAATGGACGCCAGAATAAAGCAGAGGCCTTTTGTGACTCTATTTCCATTATGACCTTCGTCAGGTGACTTCTCAATGTCAGTGTCAGGTTGCACTTAACAAGCCAAGGTTGACAAAGACTTTTGTCTTCTAGATTCAAACTGTAAAAAAAAAACAAAAACAAAAAAACACCTTGCACAACATGAAAGCATTTATCATGCAACCTGAAGCAGCAGTGGATTTTGCCAAATCGAACTAGCAGAAATCTACCCAATCGTCGATTAAATGTACATGCGTACAAAATGAATAAATACGAGAGGATATATCTGTCTTTTTAACTCAGGAAGGAAACTTTACATTTTCATTGAAGCACCTGACTATCATCTGTACTCACAGACACGGTCTACTACACGGACAATCTTTTTTGCATATTCCCTCTGCACAAAAAAAAAAAAAAAAATTACTACTTGTGCTCAAATAAGGATAGAAGACCAAAAAACTCATTCAGTGCTAAAAAACAAGCATGACCTTCCATGTTTAGCTTCGAATTCACCCCACCCTACCTGGGCTTACCTGAGGTGACGATTCAGGAGCAGAGGAGCGTTTGTGAAGACTGTCCAATGTTAAAAGTGCCTTTTCTTTTTTACCTGAATAAGTACTGTCAGCTCCTCCTCTTTGTTTGGGGTAGAAACATTTGGATGTGCACAGCCGCATTGTGAGTGGGTCATGACTGCTGGCCTGACGTGTGCACAGTATGCATCGAAGGCCAGTTGAAGTATTATTCCACAAACAATCAGCAAGTGTTCAACACTGACAAGTTTTAAGAAAAAATGACACAATGAAACGAATGTGTTGGTGACCTAGAGTGTCAGCATCACATTCAGCTGCAAATCCTTTAACTTACGCCAACCTGAAGTGTAGAACCAACAAGTAGACTTTATCGTCTCTGTCCTTGTCTTATGTTCTACTACACCCTGAAATCTCATTCATTTATTTACTTCAAACACGTTTTTGAAATAAATTTGTCCACGAATAAAAAGCGCAGGATGTGTAAACAGTTGGCGAATCTTTGATTATTATATTTTTGCTGTCCAGTTAGTTCAAACAAGACAAACATCATCCGGCTCATCTATCACTGAACCTGCGGAGGCTCAGCTGATCCTCGTCGTGGTTTTAATGGCTCACTATAACACATATTCAGATGATGAAGTCACCTAACCTGTCTAGGGAGTTATCCTATTTCAACATCAGTCAGTATTTGGTTCACAGAATAAGAATGTAATTTATAGTCATATTCTTGTGTTTCATCTTCAGTGATATTGTTTCATGTAAAAGCAACACAAAGACACAAGGGAGAGAGTTTGTGTTGTACGGCGTGTTTTTCCACTCCTTCTTTCTCTTCCCTTCCTCCACAGGTAGTATTGTTTCCATTTTGGTCTCTGGGGCTCCGTCAGGTATCCAGGTGTCACCCAACGCCCTTCTCCCTGTAGATTAACTTTCACTCTGCTGGTCTGGTGCGGGGCAGACATTTTCCTTTTAACTACCTGAACAGGAGAGAGCGTTTATTTTTTTCTTCCTACAAAAATTGTCTGAGTCACATTAAGGCTTTAACACTGCGAGAAGCGGTTTGTTCTCAGTTCATTCGATTTTCAGGCGTTTCTCCTTCCATACAGCGCACGCTTCCACAATGTGCAAACATATACAGGTCGGTGTGTCTGAGTCTTGTTTCTGCCTCTGTCACGCAGAAAGAAGCAGCGTCTTAACAAGTGATAGCTGCTGGGACACGTCTGATGGAGACGCAAAGACAAAGACACATACCTCAAGGTTTGTGTGTAAGTGATAGAATAATTTAGCATCAGATACTTGGTGACATCGAAGCAAAGAAAGAAGATACAACCCAGATTTAATCACCTCCACTAAGCTGTCTGTGTCACATTATCATTGTTTGGTCATTGCTGCTGTTTGTTATCACATTACTCCATAAATGTTAACAAATTGCAGGCTTATTTACCAGATATCTAAGAGTTTAAGTGCTGAAATGTTCAGACTGAAATCGTGTCCAGTGTGTGTCGCCTCTGTGGGATAGAAAAGGAAAACATCTGAATGCTCCAAGGCCATTTGTCTGACTGTTTGCTGGCTTCCTGTGTTCCTGCTAATGAGTTTAGATAATGGTCATTGTGCTCTAAGACATCTATCATGCCAAAGATTAAATTACACGATGATTGCTTTAGTATACAGAAGATACTTATTGCAGGAATACTGCTGTTAAAACTGAAACAGAAAGGCTGAGTTTCTTCAAATCAAGGCCAAAAACTCATTTATTTAGAGTTAATAATAACATAGACACACTAAAGCTACAATCGACATAAGTGTCCTTTATATTTAATCATTGAACTATATCTTGTGGTTAAAAAAATATTCTGAACCGTGCAGATCTCAGTTTTACCTTCATTATGTAACCTAAAACGACGAGCAAAACAAATACAGAGGTCAGTAGAAGGTCACAGTCGTACTAAAAGTTGTAAAAACTAATTAACAGCTCCACCTCTGACCTATCTCGGCTTGTTTTTGACTTTCCTCTGGAATATTTTAACCTTTGTTTCCTGATATTTGGTGAACATAATGTCCCCAAAGTCATTTATTGTCAGCGAAAGGTCACAGCGTGAACGCACACGAATCAGTGAAGGTTATCTCACAGACATTGGCCGGACACACACCTCTGTTATGGTGCTGTTTAAGTGTGTTTGTCCATAAACAGCACTAGTAAAGGTCTAAGAACAGGTTAACTCAAAGTGAGTAAAAAAAAAAAAAGGTCACAGAAATTAACCAGGAAAGGCAGAGGTGTTGGTAGCACAAACGGCCACAAACATTACTCCTGTCTGCATTAATATGTTTATGTACTTATTTATTGAAAAACATCAGCTACATTTTGACTTGAGTTCATATTACTGTCCCGTTCAGATACACAGGAATTCATCCATTCCTTTTCATTTTTAAATCAATGTATTGTACTACTTTTACACAAACTTAGAAAACGTGTTTGTTTTTTTTTCACAGTCAAAGTCAGAACACTTTAGAGCAGCCCAGCAGCTTGTATGACCTCTCTTACTCCTACACGCATGCCTTTACTTTGTCGTGTCCTGGAACAACCACAGACTTCCCATTCAGTGGTTCTGACTTTACCAGAATCCGATTTGAGGAACAGAATCCAGCACACAGTGAACCAAGGAGTTGATGAGCAGCTGAATCAACACATTGCTCCACACTAACTCTGTTGTATCAGCTAAAAGGCCAGGGAGAAATCTCTCCCGCTGACTCTTTCCTGGGTGTGTGTGTGTGTGTCAGTGTGTGTGTCTTCTCCACTTCAGATCTCACGGTACGGTACTCTGAGAACGTTTTTGCACCCCTTACATGTTGCTTTTGTTTTTGCTTTCTGTCACGGCAAGCAAATTTCAATTCAAAGACAAGCCGAGAAAGGACAAGATGCAGTTTCCAAATGAGGATTTGCTTTATCTAAACCAACCTGGACCTGAGTGAAAAAGTAATTGCACCCTTAACCTAATAACCTTTGCAGCAACAACTTCCGTCAAACATTTGTGATCAGCTCAAATGAGGCTATTCATTAAACCACATTTGAGAGTTTTATTTACATTTGATGGCGTACTTTGGATTATTCTTTAGCTAAATAACCTAAGTAGGCTTAAACTTAAGAACACAAACTGATAGTTGGTTTGATATCCTTCAGGAATTGTATTTGAGAGTGAAATTGATGCTACCATCATTTACAACATGTTGTTTAAATCCTCAAGAGGAAACACAGGCCTGGCCTTCACGCTACCACCACCTTGTATAGATGATATTCTTTTCATAAATACTGTATTCAATTTTTCACGCACATGTTCCTAAAAGTTTTGCTTTTGTCTCAGCAGTTCTTGTGGAACATTAAGATGATTTTTGCTATATGTGAAACAGGTCTTTGTGCTCATGGAATAATTGTGATAGGCTGGAAACTTCAAGATTATATCCATTTGTAAATAACTGAACAAAATAGGGTTTAATCACAGATAAATTATGACTTTCAGTTGAAAGAAATCTGGTCTAATCTAAACATCTCCACCTGTCACCACTAGGGGGCAACGAACACTCTTCTGTTCCCTTCACATTTACAATCTGCTACGTTCATAAACGCAGAGTTTTCAGTGTGCCATTTTTTATGTAAAGATGAAATATTACTGCAGTAGAGTTCAGATTTCACATATTTTTTGAATTATTAGGGTTTTTAGCGCTGCCTTTAACAACATGAATTTGTGATATTTCAGAATTCACATTTTGCTGCTTTGCCCAACAATTTAAGATTTGACAAAAAGCTGAATTGCGTTATTGTGACAGTAAACAACTTTATTTTTGTTAAAGAAGCCACTTAAACCACAAAAGAGTGAATTGACAGGAGCAACAATAACAATGAGAAGATATTCACTGGATACAATCTTATAAATTTAAAATGAAAGATGAGTGCATGTCAAAAAACGAACAAAAAAAACAGTTAAAAAATCCAGGTCTGAGTTAGGTACTGGTGGAGAGGCCAGTTTAATTTTAAGAATTGTACAAGTGTCCTCTGTCTTACTAATGTGTCCTAAACAAAGATGCTAAGACAAGGTTTGACAGTAATTGGGCGTTGACCATAAATGCAACAGATGACTTTAGTTTGTACATTTATTCATTCCTGCCAACCTGATCATGTCAAACTGATGTGTTCGTTTGTGAACTGTTTTAAAATGAACTCCAAACTCATACTGAAAAGTGGGAAAAAATACTAATTAGTTCGTATACTTGTAACTTAGTTGATGCTGTACACATAAACCAAATTAAAAATATAGTAATCGCTATTCACATCTCATCTCCAATATTAGTGCAGAAAAATGACGTGTTTCTTGTTTTGCAGTTTGTGACTTACTTTCTGTTGATGGGCGATAAAAGTGCTGCCCTCAAGTGGAAAACTATGGTACTGCATGTAAGTGACTCAATGCTCAGCAGTATTATTATTATTATTATTATTATTATTATTATTATTATTATTATTATTATTATTATTAAATATTTGGGCAATGATGGCCATCATCCCATGACTGAATGTGGAAGGAAGATGTGCAGCAGGTAGAGAAAAGCCAGTATCATCTGTATAACCTGGTTAAACTGGAAGTAGAAGTTTTTGTTTCAATTCTTTCCCTTGGTTCACTCTTTTACGATTGAGTCCAGGTCATCGTTGATGTCATCTTCACCTAAACACAACAATTTTGCATATTACATCAGTTCTTAAGATTTTGTCAGTTTAATCTTTTTTTTTTTTTTTGCCATATAAACATTAAGTCGCTGCTTACCAAGACAGTTCTGAATCGTCATGGATTTTGGCATCAGGAGAAAAATGAGGCCGAAAATCAAAAGGACCCCGAAGAATCCTCCGATCAAACATCCAACCAGGGTAGCATAGCTGGCACCATTATCTGCAGGCAGGTGTGAAGAAGTTTAGGCAGAATGATTTCGACTGATCACATCGCATATGCAATGTGCAATTTACACAATGTTTCCTGACTTCACCATAGACATGCAGGACAGCAGAGCAGTCTTCTGGATCATCTGACTGATGACAAATGACCAGCGTGTCATTGTCAGAGTACGAGGTTCCTTTGAGGGTCCAAATCGCCACCAGTTCACCTCCCTTCACTTCACAGCGCCCATACAGAGCCTGAGGCGACAGACACAGAAGAAAGAGCTCGTATTTGTAGAGATTAACATTTCAGTACGAGGTCAACGTCGTGACCATCTCACCTGGGGAATGTCCTCCACCTGGCCGTTGGGGCAGGTGAGGGTGTAGTTTCCATGGCTGCTGTAAAAAGTAAATGTGAGGCTTTCGGAGGCTTCAGGCACTCCACACCTGAACTCTGCAGGCTCGCCCACGGCCACTTTCACATCAGTCGGAAGAGTCCGGTAGCCAGAGATCTTTTTTGAAGCTGAGGTGCTGGTAGAGTTAGCCAAGGAGGTGGTGGCATCTTGTGCTGAGGCAGATGAAGATTAAAACAAAACAAGTACATCAAAAAAGGATGAAAGGATGCTTTTTTTCTTTCTTTAGAAACATGCATATACATCTGAAATGTAACTGCAGATTTGCATTAGAATTGAATATTTGTTTAAACTAAAAGTGTGTTTTTGAGGAGAAACGAGACGGGCACAAAGAAAAAATAAAATGCAAAATGAGGATTGGGTTTGAAAAAATAAAATAATTTACATTTCATTTTAAAGAATGACATGTAGAAGATTGATATCCATCTTAATAATTTTCAAAAGGTGCTTTAAAGAGTTGAAGAGCTTCAAGTTTTTTGGGGTCTTTGTCATATTTAAGCTGGGACTCTGACTAGCTGAATTAAAAATGAAACATTTATTTCCAGTCCTAAGAAACATGTTGATAAGATAAAATTAATAATAATGACAATTTCAGGCATAAGAATAATTTTTGGCTTCATCGTGTAAAATATGTTGTCATAAAAATAACCTCTTATTTACAGTCTAGTTGACACTTTATTCACTAAATGTAAGATACCGCTAACATTAATTTTAACCTGTAATAATGAAGATTCTCTGTGAATGATTGGCACCGCGAGTCTTTAGACTGAAGAATGTAAAGTCACCTCTTTACGTCTGCTGCGGTGATAAGATTTACGCCTCAAATTCAACACACACAATGCAAAGCATTCAGTTTAGGCAGCTGCTAAACGCTTCTGTGACGTTCGTATTGTTATTTACCTGAAGAAGGTGCAGAGATTTGAAGCACCGCCAGGAGCAGCCAGCAGAGCTGAGAAACTTTTCTCTTCTCTGCCATTTCTTCTGCTTGACTCAGTTAGTTTCTCTTATTCCATGCAGATTTTCTCTGGAAAGTCAGAAAAATGTACACGGCTCTGTTCGTGAAGGTTAAATAACCAACACAGCAATAAATTTCACATATGTTTGCCAAAATGCTGCAGCTGGACATTGTGACGACAAATATCCGTTTTTAGACACTTCTGTCAACTCAAACTCTCCCTGGAAGAAACTTAAATGAACTGGGTTTTACGTCAGTAAATTCCAAATTATTAAACTGAGATTGTAAATCATTAACCAGTATTAATTACATAAACTCATTTTATATAATTAACAACCACAAAGTTACTCTTGGTAGAACCATATTTAAAAACACATTCAGGCACTCATAATGTTACCTAAATGCTTTTGTTGAAGGCTTAATCAAAGCAAAACTACAGCCTGACTTCATTCGTTCTACATTTACGCACAGATAAATTCTAGTTAAATACCAGATAAAGAAAGAGAATTCTGACTACACAAGCAATAGGAAGATCCTCCCCTAGATCTGAAGACAGCTTCCCTATTTACATACATAAAAAATAATAAATTTTTTTCTTGCTCAAACTGACCTCACAAATGCGCCGACACTGTCTGGGAACCAGCGCGCCTCGCGTCTCCCTCTGCGCCTAAACTTCCTTGGTCTCTTCAATTGTCCCCAACAAGACAGGAACGTCAGACGACTGAGGCACCTGAAGGAATGTGGAAGAGTTCCTGACGAGCCAGGTAGATTTCTGAGAACAGCAAACAGGTCGAGCAGGAAAAGCGATGCAGTCAAAAAATGCTTAAGTTTTCTCTGCTCTCCATTTTCCTTTCTACGTTGCTCAGAAGTACATCACAAAACCTTTTTGTTCTCTTGAGAAGGAAAATCAAAAAACCTTCCATGAAAAGCCTTTATGTTAGTGGCTACATGCACGTTTGCCATGAAAAGATTTCACTTTTATTTGCTTCCAACATCAACAATGCTACACCTAAACGCCTCCAGCGTACTTGTTCAGCAGGTTCATCATCCTGCTGCAGCCTGAAGGGAAGATAAAGTCATTTAACAATCAACATCACTAGACATTTGCCTAAACACCAAGCTCAGAGGCCTGTTGATGAAGCCAAGCTGTCAACATGTGTGGCCCAATCAACTTTTAAAGGTTTTTACAACCCTTTTATTTTATTTTTTTAGTATTTCTCATTTATACTTCGATGTGTTTTATAGGGATTAATGAAGCTCAAGGACGGCAGCAAAGGGACCAAAACAGGGTTAGGTTGCGTAATGTTCATCCAAAAAGAGGAATAGTGTGCCACAACTGCAAACGTACTAAGACATGGTCGACTGAACGTGGAAGCATTAGTCGGAGATGCAGCCAAGATGACCGTGGTAACCCTGGAGGAGCTGCAGAGAACCACAACTCAGGTGGAAACATCTTTTCACATGAGTAGAAGAGAAACAAGCTTCTCCCTAGGGAGCAGATGGTTGTCATGAATGGAAACACTGGAGGAAACATTTGTAGAAGCTACAAAAAATAAATGAATCACTTAGATCAGAGAGTATTCACTTGTTAGAATGGACCAGTCAAAGTCCAGAGACTTCAGCTACTTTCTGGGCTGCAGAGAAGTCCAGCCTCTGCTGGACTTTACACACCTGATCTGAGCTTTACACACCTCAGATCGGGTCTGATCAGTCTGCGAATCATGGAGAGAGTAAGCGATGAGTTCAGGGGTGGCTGGGAAAACTGAGAGACGAGGTCAAACTGTTCTAAAATCCCAATTAAACATCCTGAGGTTTGAGGTTGTAATGTCACAAAATAGCGGAAAGTGGCATATTGGCAGCCACTTTAAAACGGTTGAAGGAGAAAAACGAAAACTCTAAAAATATTCTGATTCAGTAGTGAAAGATGAAAGCTGGTTTTGGCTCCAGTCATCCATGATGAAACTGAGACCTCCTGTGTTCAAGATCCTGCTATGTAACTGAGAGAGATTATTACATTGAGAGAGATTATTACATCCCATACACCACACGAGTAAAAATAATGAAGAAAATTTGTTTTAGGGACTGAAGAATGAAACAAAACTCAAGTTTACTGTGTTGTTTTTCTTTCATTTTCTTTTAACCGGAGACTTAAGAAACTCCACCACCCTAAAAACATCAGCACCTCCCATTTTATCTGTATCAGCTCTTCAGCTATCTCTGAAGACATTCCCCGACCTTCATTTTTTATTCTCCAATTTCATCTTAAGCATCAGATTCTGGTTCAAACTCATCATGTGATCAGGGACAAACAAACTCCTCCCTGCCTCTTCTGGCTGATTTACATAATGCTTACTGATCATGTTTGTGACAAACTTCCACCTAAAATTTTTTCATATCTGTTTTTTTTTCTCTCTAGAAGTGCTGAGCAGCCATGGGTTGGACCCCGATCACTTCAGTTTCCTTTGACAAATGAACTATCAACTCAGTTCCTTATTCTTGTAGAACATGATTCAAGTGCTGATACTTCTTCTGCTGCAGCAGGGTAAGAAAATATTTGTTTATTCTAAATATGAAATGCATTGCTCTATTTGAACATTTTTTACATTTGCAAGAGCAGCAAATCTCTTAAGGCTCATCTTAATGTTTGATTATTTCTGAGCTTAGACCAAGAATTTGTTCAAAACATTAATTCCTGGCTAAATATGTTAAATAAGGTCTGTAAATCAAGCACCAATGCTAGGAAACACAAACTGAAGAGGAGCTGCGTTTTCTGTTTGAGCCTCAATATAAACTGTTACCTTTTATTGCAACAGTGCACTGTTTCTATGGCGATGGGAGCTCTTCAGTTTCGTTGTTTCTGTCAAAGTTTCACTATTGGCTTAGAAACACTTTGAAAAAATTTTGTTTTTCTCATATCTAGAAATGCATCATCACTCATATCTGCCACTGCAAAATGTTGATGAAATGACATTTTTTATTTAAATGCACTTCCTGTGTAAAGTGTTCCCACATGCAATGCTATTAATATCATGTTAAATTAGCATTACACTGATTTTTGGCTCAGAGGGGAGGAAATATTTAACAGATAAGTGAAATGAACTTCAAGCACAAAGCTGGGCTCATAAGGCTGGAAGTGTTTTTTTGTTTGTTTTGTTTTTCCTGCAATGCATTTATAGAGTTTAACCCTTTCATGCAGGAATTATGGTCCTTTGTGTAAGGATTTTTTTTTCATTTTTTTATATTCTTAAGGCATAAAAAAGGTAGGGAAAAAAATTGTAAACATTTTTATTATTATTATTATTATTATTATTATTATTATTATTATTATTATTATTATTATTATTATTATTATTATTATTATTATTTTATTTTTTTCTTAGGTGATAAAATTTTAATTTTCTCCAAATACAAAGTTGTTATTTGAAAAATACATCAGTAGTTTTGTTCTTTAGGGGTTATCTGATGTCACAATATTTTTTTTTTCCAGCAAGAGTCGTCTACAGTAGAAGGAAGGACCGGGTCAGTTGGCATGCTTTTTTGTCTGTCGGCCATATTGGATTTAACAAAAATAATTTCTTGCATTTGCAGCTGATAGTTGATAGTGTATTTTGTGATGCACTAATGTCCACTTCAGTGATCTGTGTGTATTTCTAACATACAAATCCACAAGAAGCAGAAGAAAATGGCTTTTATATGGCTGTCCACTGAAGTGACCACTATGCATGAAAGGGGGAAGAGGGAAAGCAGCAACACCTGCTGCTAAATGCATTTACTGTTCATGAAAGACTCCAATGAAGCCATATCAAAAGCTATGACTTTATAAATTATTGCTATTGAAGGTTGTTCTGTTATATCATGGGGCGTATTATTTTTTCTAGCCAATTAAGTTTCTTTTCCCCATGACTGTGTAAATGATTTAAAAACGGTCCTCACAAGTTTTATTTTGTGTTTTTACTAGCAGAGAAAGTGAGTGCTGCCTGGTCGGTGACCTTTGAGAACCAGGATATTTGTGCTTTGAGGGGGTCTTCGGTGGAGTTCAGGTGTTCGTACAGCTACCCAGATGAGGAATCCGTCAGACAGACCGCATGGGACAAAGGAAAGATTCAAAATGGCATCTTGGAACGCGTCAGGCTTTCAGACCTTCCGTCGTATAATGGTCGATTTGAGTATAAAGGTGATCATGCACACAACTGCAGCCTGGTTTTACGTGACCTCCAGGAGGACGACACTGGATATTACTTCTTCTGGTTTGACACAGACAAGTTTGGACGGCGCAGTAAGAAGTCAGTGTATCTCTCTGTCACAGGTAAAACAGAGAGTTCACAGGGTTCTGTTTTTCACGTTGAATATTTTTTGTGGTGTAAGTCTTGTCTTTGCTTGATCTCCAGGGCTGGAAGCTAGCGTACGCTCCGACAGAGTGAGACTCGGAGACAGCGTGACCCTTGACTGTCGGACAGAGTGCCAAAACACCAAAATAATCTGGTTCAAAGACGGACGTCCGGTGGCAGAACCAACATTTCAGGCTCAGATTACAGATACCGGAAACTATTCATGTGCTTTTGAGGGAATAGAATCCTCACAATCAAGTCCTGTGGCTCTGGATGTTTGGTGTAAGTACTATGATGATGCTAAGTCAAGATGAATAAATTTGATGTTAGTCACTGATATTCTGCTTATTACCAGCCTCACATGCATTGTATTTGGTCAGTAGAAATCAAATTTATTGATAAGAGCGCTTTGCATGTTGCAACATAATAATCACAAACCTCTATGCGTTTTATTCAGATTTCATGTGACAGACCAAAGACCAAAGATTACAAAGAAAATTTGAGGAAAAACTGGGGTGCATTCCCATTTAGACCCCTTTACTCTGATACCCTTAAGTTGGTAAACAAAATTTGCGTTTATGTCATTTGACCTCAGACCTGACAGCTTTTCTGTGAAGGCCTCAGTGGTTTGTTGGTGAACGTTAGTGAACAAAGTCCATCAAGAAGACCAAGAGACACAGCAGACAGGTCAAAGAGAAAAATGCAACAATGTTTAAAAATGAATCATTGAAAAACATCCAAAGCTTTAAACATCTAATCTCAGGTGGGGCAATCAGTCTGCAGGGCAATCATTTGTTGTCCATCACAAATCTGGAAGAATACTAAAAAGATATATGCACTGTACGTAACCCTGAACACAGCTTAGCCATGCTGCCTGCAGCAAGGTAGTAGCAGCAGCATGCTGTGGGGATATTTTGGAAGCTGGTAAGAGTTGATAGAAAAATCAACTCTTTCCAGAGTTGATTTTAAAACTAGGTTTTATTCCACAATCGTGGAGGCTTTGAAAGATCTGCAAATGGGGTGAAAGTTTTCATTTTCCTCCCACTTCAACCATAAGCTGTTTTGTCTGTCACAGAAAAAAAAAATAAAACAAAATGAGGCTTGTAGTTGAAATGTGATAAAATGTAAAAGAAAAATTCAAATAGTTTGACTACTTCTGCATGACACTGTGTATGTACTATCAACCTATTTTTACTGGAATCGTGGTTGTGTTTTTTTCTCCAGATCCTCCTCTGAACGTATCCGTTGAGGTGAACCGCTCTGACCCTCTGCTGGTCGGCAGCAGCGTGACGTTGACCTGCAGAGGTTCTGCCCGCCCTGCTGCGATTACTTACACCTGGTGGTACAGCAGTGATGTCTCCAACTCCAGCACTGAGCTCCCGGTGGGCTCAGGGCAGGTGTTGAGCATTTCCTCCGTTGAGCTGACCCACACTGGGACGTATGTCTGCCAGGCCGAGAACCGTGTGGGCCAGAGCCGTTCAGCTCAGCTGCTGCTGACGGTGGAAGAAATGGGTAGGAATCCTGGAGGAACGGAAGAACTCACATTGTTGAAGCTTTAATTCATTCATGTTAATTTGAACTTCAGAGCTTCAGAGATACTGGAGGTACTTTTAATTATTTGTAATGGTTTATTCCTTGTTTTTTTCCCCCAGTCCATCCTTTAATTGTCCTTGGAATTGGAATTAAAGTGATTATTCTGCTTGTGCTGCCACCGATTCTCATCTGGGTCTGGTAGGTAACACAGAACATCACTTTGAGTTGGCTCTGGTTGCTTTGCTGAATTGGGATATCAGGAAATAAACTCTGTTCATAGAAGCTTCTGTTTTCTTGTTAAAGGAAGTGTCGGTCTCGTTCTGATGCAAAGAATGAAGAGGTGAGAAGAGGAACAGGTTTTTGGAAAAAAATAAAACAGGAAATGATACCAGAGTCATGTGACGCCTAATCTAGTCTTCTTTATTCCTCAGAATACCAGCAATGACTATGAAAATGTGATTTTTGGATGAAAGAACAACTGCTCTGAAATCCCTAGCATGAGAAAGGAACCAAAGGAAAGGAATCAAAGTAACTTTGCACTGAAAAGTCTCAACACGTGGAGAGAAAATGCTTCCTGATGCTTAGCTAAGCTGCATGTCAATGTCCATTTTCCTTTTCCTGTGCAACATTCAATGGATTCTGAACGTAGTACGGATATTTGTTATTTCAAACCATACTGATGTTTTTCATACAGGTTGGTTATTTGTATGCTAAATTCAAATATTCGTTTATGTTGCAGTCATTGGTAGAAACGGTTCCGTTTTAAGCTACGCAGCACTGACCCCTTGAGTTTGAATTAATGTCTGTAGATCCCAGCAAACATAAAAATGTTTCATCACTTTGAAAATTATCACGAGTTCTCCATGGAAATATTTATGAAATGTGTCCAGTGGTCTGGATTAGATCCGATAAGGTTCACCTTTTTTCGTAGTTTGTTTTTAATGGTAAATGAAAATTTCTAGCTTCATAAATGTGTGGTTTTTAATGCACATAACTTTCACACCTTTAATTTTTCTTATTTTTAATTTATTTGACATGTTGTACTTTCCATAATGTGCACACTGGATCGCAAAGTTTAAAATGTGAATTTACTGCATGGGAAAGAGTGAAATGAAAAAACAAAGACAATGTAACTTAATTCACACAAAAAAAGAGAGCACTTTACAGGTTGAAAAGGCCTTTCCTAAAAATAAACTGAGGCTAAAATCTCCAACTAGCTGAAAGGGCAGGAAGCAGAATCACTGTCCTCCTGGTGGTCATCCTCGCCCCACTCTTCTTCAGGTCCTGCTCAGTATCTGAAACCTAAAGTTTACTACAAATACAGAAATAAATCTGACTGAGGTTTTTTTTTATGTGTTTGTGATAACCGTGTTTTCTGTCATCTTTATTACACTAAACATGAAACATCTGTTTTTCAGTAAAAGCCTCTTCAGTAAATTGAAAATAGCATTCTTATACAAGTCATGTTGTTTGTGGTCTGCGTCTGTAATAATCTGTGGAGGACTTCCTGTATTTAAATTCACATCTGTGTTTTGCAACACTTCCTTCACAATACATAGATCACTGGGAGGATTAAAACTGCTTCTATTAAGAAATAAATACAACAAATGTGTTTATTTGTTTTTATATAAGCTATGAACATCCACTGACAAAAAAAACGATTAGCACCCATATTGTAAAACACAGAAATTATTCAGTCTTTGAGGATCTAGCAGTAAAAAATAGCGAAACCAAATGTACAACTGGTCCAACCTGACATCAATTTATAAGAAATCATTTCAATTTAGGCCTGTTTATGAAATATTTAGGTTTTCCTAAATATATTTTTGAACTGAACAAGAGCACCGCGCTCCCAACACACTTACAATTTTAGACTTTGAATATATTTAGCCATGTAGTAACATTTAAAATGATTGGTCCATTTAAATGTAGAGCACAGTAAAGGTTTGCAGGATACTACGACAAATATCTTTATAAAAGGTTCATGATTAAACTTGATCATAGGCAAGAAATTGCTAGGAAGTAGAGAAAGAAAAAGTAATGCTAATAACGATTATGAGACTCGTATATTTTACACGTCTGGCAGCGACTGGAGGTCCATCAGTAAAATTAACTCTCTTCTTCCCACAGAAACAGAAAGTCAACTTCCCAAGAAACTAGACTTAAAAAACATCACAAATGAATTTGCTGCAAGTAAGATCAGGCACATGGCATGTTGAGCTCAAATATCAACATGTCAAACCAGCAGGCATCCCAAACACAAACAATTTGCTCCTTCAAGTATGTTTTTATGATACGCCGAAACAGCCTCAATGCAAAACATAAAAAAAAATCATAAAAGAAATATCTATTCATGTGAAAATCTAAATATATAGATATGTAAAAAAAAACAAACAAACAAACAAACAGACAAACAAACAACCCATAGAAATAAATATGCAGTATAGTTATTTTCAAAATGAAATTAGATTTCCACATCTAGGTACTTCTAATAACTCATGTAGACCTTTAAAATACAGATAAAGTCTAGGTCCGGACAACTTATTTAATCATTAAAAGGACAATTTGACAATTGTTTACAGTCACCTAGTTCATGTAAAATCCTGGAAGGGATAACACTTGGACTGGGTAAAATATGTATATTTGTTGAATATAATATCTATTTTAAGCTTTGTTTAAATTTCCCAATTATATTTACTCCTTCAGTTTTTAGGTGGAATTGTGGCACTTTTAGCCCTCTGTAGAGGGAACGTCATTTAGGGTCCTGTTGCTGAACTGTAATGATCTGAATCAGGTGTGTTAAAGCAGAGACACTTCTAAAACAAGCCAGGCAGCGCGCTTTGTGGGGGGTTTACAGGGCAGGATGACCCGACATCACATGCATCCATTAGGTCTCAACATTGTGTTGTTGTGTTACCCAACATGTGTGTTGGCACACGTAATCAAAGCAGTTCTGTCACTCTGTCGCAGTTGTCCCAGTGAGGACATATGACTGTCGTCTGGCTGTCTTCTTTTTCCTGAAAGCAGAACAAACACAGATTTATAGTGGAAGTGTAACTTTTCTTTTTGTTAAGCTAATAGATTGTTTGTGCACATAACACAGACCCTGCAACTCTTTTGGTCTACTACGCATAGCTTTGGATACGCCGCACCTTTACAAAAGTTGATTCGTTTTCTTCATCCAGACAAGAACTACAACCACACTGTCTATAAATATGACTGTGCTATGCCTGATGCTTATTGGACGCAGCTGTCCCGGTCTTGTTTATATGAATTATTGATTGTGAAAGGACCAAAGGCTTCACTCACCTCATCATCAAAAAGGCAGCTAAAGCAACAACAGCCAGCAGGACCCCGATGGTTACTCCAATCACCACCACTGTACTTCCTGAAGAGTCAGATGGATTTGCCCCTGCAAAGAGCAGAAGATTACAGAAAACTCAATGCATACATACACAGAGCCTTACCGAAATATTCATACCATCTGAAGCTCTAATATCTTGTCACATTATAATAAAATGTTTTATTGAGAATCTTAAGAGTTAGACCAACAAATAATAGCAACAAATAATAATTGTGAAGTGGAAGAAGAATGATAGATAGTTGCATGAGTTTCCAAATTTTGCCACAGCTTATCACTTTTATTTAGCTCTGGACTTTGACTAGGCCACTCTAACTCAATCTAAACTATTCCGTTGCAGCTCTGGCTGTATATTTAGGATCATTGTCCTGCTGAAGGCTCATTCTTTCCCTGAGTCTTAAGTACTTTACAGCATCTAACAGCTTTTCTTCTAATATCACTCCATTCTGATCATCTTTCCTGAAGAAAAGCACCTCCATAGCATGATGCTGCTAACTCTCTATAACCCAGTAGGAACAGGGTGTCAAAGTGTTTCATCATTTCTAAGATTTATGTTTGTAAAAAAACATCCACAGTCTCTTTTCACGTCACAAATTACAGTACTTTGTGTTAATTGGCCACATGAGATCTCACTAAAATATATTGAAATGTGTAGTTGAACTATAATAAATACTTTTTGTCACGATCCGTGTTTCTGTGTGTTTATTTTTGAGTTTTTTCCTGTGTAGTCCTGTGTTCCTGTGAGTCTCAGTCCTGTCCTCCCCGTTGATTGCTCCCCAGGTGTGTCTCATTCCCCTGATTACCCCGTGTGTATTTAAACCCACCTGTTGTCTGTGTTCCTCGTCGGGTCCTTGTCTATGTCTAGGTTTGTCTAAGTTGTCGACTATGCGCTCCAGTTGAACTGTGAAGTCCTGGATAGAGTTTGCGCCCATTTCCAGTCCTGCTATCAGTTGCTACCGGTGTTTAGCTGTGTGCTAGTTTCTCCACCGTGCTGCCTGTTCTTGGACTGTTCTGAGCTTTATTATTAAATTCATCATTATCATCATCACCGAAACCTGGGTCTCTGCGTCTATCCTCACCTCCACCCACAACCACTTCCTGACAGAAGGACCCGACCTCTGTCAGGAAGTGGTTGTGGGTGGTGGTGAGGACAGGACTGAGACTCACAGGAACAGGACTACACAGGAAAAAACTCAAAAATAAACTCACAGAAACACGGATCGTGACACTTTTGAGATGTATTGTAAACAATGTTGCACTACTATGTTGCAGCCTCATTGCCAACAATACTTGGCTGTATTTGGTTGATTACGGTGTAAAGATAGTTCATTTTGACATGCAGCAAATGATACCAACAACACCTGAATCATCAGTGCTGTGACTATGTGGTATCCAAAGATAAAACACATTTTCAAGGATCCTGTACTCTGAATCTTGTACTCATAACTGAGAACTTAAAACAATCCCTTGAATGTGAGCTTGAGTCTCTGTATTGACCTACCACTGGAGCTGGTCAGAGTCACGCTGGCTTTCTCAAAGCCGTATCTGTTGCGTGCCACACAGCAGTGCTGCCCATAGTCCTTCGTGGTGATGTTGGCACTGGTGAGTTTTTGGGCTCTTCCTGTTGATGTAGCCTGGGTGGATCTTCCTCGATGAAAGCTTAAGTCTGCTGCTGGGAGACAAGCTACACCCTGGTACCAGACGTAGGTGCGGACCGGTGGGTTGGCCTCACTGCTGCAGGTCAGAGTCACAGGATGATCCTTCTCTGCTCCCCAGCTGGAGATCATTATGTTTCTAGGCGGGTCTGCAGGAAGATGGCATCAAAGTTCATTAGCTTCAAATATTACAAGATTTAAAGGACATGAAAAGTGAATCAAGCAGTGGACAGATGCAGACATATCTTTAAACATGTTTTCAGTATAATTGAAGATGATGTAGTTTGGTTTCAGAGTTACATTTCACTTACATTGCACATCGATTTCCAGAACATTTGAGCGTTGCGTTTTGTCTCCAGTCTGGATTTGGCAGTAGTAGCTGCCAGATTGACCTGATGTAACTTTGGGGGTACTCCACACCGGTCCAGCACCTACCAACATGGCTCCTTTGGTACTGTACCACGTGAAGCGGCTTTGTGAAGTGGCAACTGGGCTGCAACAGGCCAGGTTTAAGCCTGTCCCCTCCAGGATGACTCGGGATGGACCCACCGAGACCGCAACTGCAGTGGAGGAACCTGCAGCGACAAAAAGGGAGAGAAAAGGAACCTGAATGAAGAACTTAATTTTTCAGGGCCTTACCTATATAACTCTAAAACTATCCAGCAAATTTAATAAATGACTAGATAGAATCGTAAACAATGAAGGGAGCCTTGACTGAATTTAATGAATTCTGTAGTTTCTGTGGACAGAACAAGCAGAAAGAAATAATTACCACCTTCCTTCAACATTTAAACTTAGCTAAAGTTAACACAGCTTAGCTAAAAAGGTGTTGCAGGTTCTCACCTGGATGTAAACAAAGCAAATTAAAATCATAATACTAAATCTGTAGAAAGCAAACATTAGTGAAGTTACTTTCTGTTTAAGCCTCTAAATAGTTACTTTAAAGTTGAGTTTATTTTTGATTTGTGTTAATTTAATATGTTATTAAATTAACACAATTTAATCCTTAAAATCCTTCTGTTGTAATGCTAGGATATTTACTCTGAAAAGCAATATCAGCTCTTATGATGTTTTTTATCATCAGTTCTATTTACTATTTTTTTTTTTTGGTAAATAAATAAACCAATTAAAGAGTATTTGTGTATTTTTATAACACATTAGTTACTACTCTGGAAAAAATTAGAAGTTTTGCTAAATTAATTGCTTATAATTCAAAGTTTGGGGCTTGAGGGACGACTTGGATTTTACACATAGATCCTAAAGATTAGGACCTGCCTATGAAATGCAGACTAAAAATGTTGCTTGAGGATTATAATCCTACATAATCCTACAAATGAGGAGACAAAACAACATTAGAAACAAGGAAGCCACAACACAAAGCTGTTACCTACAGATGTATTTGTTATTACATGTCGTTAGACAGCAATGTCTGTGTGGTTAAAAAAGACAAAACCAGAAAACATGAGCTGACTCATTTAGTTTCAGGAGATTATTCCAGTTTTAAAACCTTTTAATGCACTAAATCCCATGGTTTCACAGGGTTTTCTACAGTAATTTGAATAAACAAACATTGTAACATTTGTTTTTGGCTGTTTTTTGTTTACAGAAGTAATGTAATGCCATGGGTTTATATATAGTGATTATTATGTCAAACAGCCACTGGCAGGTTTCAGTTCTGCTTCCTGCGAAAAACACAAGGAGTCAAAACTTTCAAAAAGGAAACGATTACATGTCAACACAAAAATACAAACACTAATGTTCTGCTTTCCATATATTTTAGATATAAAGCTATAACAAATATTTTCATTTTTATTAAACCGTGATCAGTTTTGTGGCAAACCAAACATACTGTGGACCTTGTGTTGTTCGCTAACAGTGAGACTCACCAATAGACCAACATTAGACAACAGCCACTGGAAGAATAAATTAAAAGTCTTCTAGGTTAGGGAAAGGAATAACAGATGGATAAAACTGTCTTGAAATAATATTAAACTGTGTTTGTCATGTATCTTACAGAACAGAGAGAATATGCCCACCTGCCACTAAGAGCTGCATGCCAGTCTGTGGAGGCATCTTCTGCGTCTTATGGTTGGTGATGAGGTAAAACACGTATGTTCCACTGTCTGACTGTTTGAGATTAGAAATCCTCAGAGAGCAGTTCTTGCTTCCTGGTTGTCCCAGGTACTGCACCCGGTTCTGATAAGATGGATCCTGGAAAATACCGGCGCTGTGGAACACATAGCTGACACAGACATACATAAATTTAGAAACTGTGTGTTTTTGCAGAAAACCCTGTGATGTATTTTTGTTTTTCTCTGATGAGTGTTTTACCTTTCCGTAACGCAGCGACTGTCTCTGAGACACCACATCTCAGACGTAACTTTTGTTTCACTGCTTCCTGTCTAATAAAGAGCAGCAGATTACAATCTTAGACATCCCCACTAAGTATTACCAGGACGCTTATGAGAACAGTTTATTTCGTTAGAGTTTGTCAGGAACCATGACATGGTGATGTCTACTTATTCTGACTACAGAAAGGTTACACAGAAAGTGATCTCTACTGCTACAAGAAACAATGCCTCCTTTATTACCTGTGCAGAGAGCCGCCCATCTGTCTGGACTTCATCAGAGCTAAGTGGGTAGTCATAGGAACAGGGGAGGACCACTGAAGAACCAACCACAGCACAAATGGGATTAGAGGGGAGAAGAACTGACCAATCACCAGCCAGAATACCTGCAGAAGGAAGAGTAGGTGTTACATTACTATAAAATACAACCAGAAGTTAATCATCGAAACTCAAGCAGTCTCACTGACATTGTCCTGTGATAATGCTGGAATACATTAGCAATGTTTTTACCTCTCACACACAGAATGATGAGAAAGCAGCAGCTTTGTTGATGATGTGCCATGACTTCACTTGATGTTCTCCTTCTGCTGTGGTTGCCAGCTGTGGTTTTCTGTTCACCCTCCTTTAGCTTCACCTGTACTAACCTCAGTTTTTTCGTTTGCTTTTGCTTTTTTTCCCCCACTGCTCTCTGTCGGTGTCTTTTCACAGCTGTGTTCACTTCTCTGTCTCAAAACCAATAGGTCCAGTCTCTTTAGTTTCCTCTTTATTTCCTCCGCCAAAGAGGAACTTGGCTAATGTCAGTGCTTTCATGTCATTACAAAGAAATTACTACATCCAAGTCAGGTTTTCTTCCTTTTGCAGAGTGCGCCTGTTGGTGTGTGTATGAGGCAGCGCGCCTGTTGAGTTAACCAAATGAAAACTACCTGATATTTGTTGACAGTCACTATTAAAATGTGCCTAATTGGGCAAATGTTTTCAGGTGGGACAGGGAGTCTACTCGGTCACTTCAGAGGGAGAGCTCGTGCCCACTTCGTCCACTCAGGACCGTTGACGTCACTCGCATCGCTCTCGTGCGCAGCTGAGCGCCCACAGAAGGAGCAGACCGCAAAGACACGAAGAAGCGACGAACTTCATCCGGCAAACCTCGTTTTTATGACCCCAGACCTTCAAATGTTGTTCCCCTTACAGCTAGAAGCGAGCGCTGGTGGTTTTGGTTGATGAACGCGAGCGAAACTTTGGTAGGAAACGTTGCTTCACTTTTTTCTACTTTTTTCTCCGGGGTCAGTAACCTGTGAAGAGAGGAAAAAGGAGGATTTACTGAAAAACGAGGATTTATCCGCGGTGGGGCTTTAGCAGAATTAGTCGGGGTTGTAAACTTTTTTTCTTTTTTAATCTTTTTTGTTTTTTATTAAACGGGACTTCCAAAGCACAATTTTGTTTTACTTCAAAAGAGGAAAAAAAAAAAAATTTCACCTGCTGTTAAGGAATACAGGTGAGTCACCTTGAGGAAAAACGCTTAACTGGATTTAAAAAGTAACAAATAAGTTAATTATTAATTAAGTCACTAAGCTAATTCTGGTCAAATTAAGCTAATCCCCAATTAAAACAAACTAAACAGAAATAATGAGAGGAAGCAACTCATGCTTATGTAATGTAATAACGTAATACATACATACATACATACATACATACATACATACATACATACATACATACATACATACATGCTGTACATATATTCTCTTCCTGTGAACAATGTATTTGTATTTCCTTTGTGCTGGTTAATATGGAACTAAATTAATATGAAAATCTGTTCAGTGGTTAGTATATTTTTATTATTTAGTAAAATATTTACACATCCACAATAATATTAAATAGAAGCCCATTGGCAAATTACAAATAGCCGTATAGTTTCTGAAGCCATGAACAAGTATAGCTCTGGCTGCATATTTAACCACTCCTTACAGCCATAGGCCCGTCTTTTAGTGCTAGTTCATACATATTCTGTTTTTATTTTAATTATGTAAAGCACTTTGAAATGCCTTGCTGCTGAAATGTGCTATACAAATAAAATTTGACTGATTGATATTCAGTAGGAGTGATGTTGATGCGAATCCAGGTGGATAGTGTTGCTCTCTTTGTTCTAAAATGTGTTTTATATTTGCTCGGGATCGTTGACCTTTTGAAACACCCAAATATGTTTCAAGTTTCAACCACCAGCCTGTTCATTTAAGATGAAGTGGAAAAATTAGAAGAAAATAAATCTGGTTTATGTTTCTATCTACTTTTTGCAGTCCACTAGTTACACTGATAGCAAAACAGACCCTTGGCATGACGCTACCACCATCATGCCTGACAGTTTTAAAAATCTCACCTCAGGTCCTGCAAGAATATTTCTTTCCATTATGATTTGCTGCATGCATCAACATTGGGTTACAGCATCTTGTTGTTTATGACAGCCTTAGTAGTTCCTGAATTGTTCCTGTATATTTGAGCTAATTTACCATCATTGCAGGTGGTAGATGAATGAAACGTGGACACAGTTATGTCTTATGATTTGAAATACACATCAAAATAGATTTTGAAATAGAATTTCAATGTACATTGAATAAAACATGTAAACAATGTAACAAAAAAAAAAGAAGTTTCCCACTTAATCCCAATTAATATTGTCTGTTTATGTATATATATTTAGTAAATATTTATGGATTTAATGTTTTGAGATTTATCCTTCTATTTTCTCAGAACCCAGGGTGTTACGTTACCAAACAAAAAGCCGACTGCCTAAAGTTCGGACCACCTGCCCAGCGTAGTTACTGAGAGAGGAGAGGAAGGGGGAACTACCCTCATCATTGTCTGCTGCTGCCTTCTGCTTCCTCCTGGCTTCAGATGTACGCTGAGAAAGTTATGACAGAGGGGAAGATGGGTGAGTGCCCTGGTTAAATACATACTTGTTTTCGTTCCATTCTCCCAACAGAAGTCCTCTAACACACACACACACACACACACACACACGCACACACGCACGCACGCACACGCATCCAATGCTACACACGTACAGATCAAAATGCTGCTGCCCATGCAGCCTGTTTTCTGTATTTGTGTCCAGACATCAGTCCACCTTACAGTTAACGATTAACCGGCCTGTTCAAAACTGCTTTGCTGTCTTTTTGATGTTCCCTGAATTTTTTTTATGACGTTTGTTTTTCAGCTGGGTCAGCATATACTTAGATTAGTTGTAATATTTGTTTAATTTTGTTGTCTCGATGATCTCTAAAGAGACAACGATTGTCATTATTATCCATAATAATGATGATCATAGCAAAGTACTTGTTATATTTAGGAAGAGAATGACATGCTCTATTAAATATACCATAAAAACTTTTAGACCACATGACTGTTGGACAGTTTTGGGAAATATGATGATAACATATTGTGAAAAATTAGAACATGCCTGACATTGGGCTCATTCTGTGTTTAATTTTCCTTTTCTGTCTCCAACTTTCTAAGCTAACCTTTATGTCATACCATTGCTTTTAAGTTAATATTAAATATGTATTTAGCTGCTGTGGGTCTTTGAATGATCATCGAAAGAAGGAGGTCTTGGAGGTTTTGCCACAGATGCAAACAGAAGCGAGTAAAAGTAAAACATGGGTATGTTAGCAATCACACATAACCAACGTAGCTGTATTTAGCAACATGTAGCTGTCCAAGGACGACTTCCTGGATTTTTTTTGTTTCTTTAGTACATTCAGAAGGAAACAACACAAGTATTTCTTGTGCTTTATACCTGAAGTGATTAGCAGACCGTCTACTTCTGACCTCAAGACGATGAACTGAGAAACAACTTCAAAACTTTAGAATAAAACAATAAAAAACAAGTTTCTAAAGTAGCCAACAGTGTCTACCCTGCTCATAGAAACACATGCTGGATGGGGCTGTAATTTCTTCACACAACATAATTTGTGTGTGTTGGAGAGGGAGTTTATTTCTGACTTTGTGAAATGACAGAACAACTTTACTACTACTAATACAGCAACTAATGATGATACTCTTAAGAATAACATGCATGCAAAAGTAGAAGCTGTGCACTTTACCCGAGTGAACCTTTTTTCTTTTAAATTTAAAAACTTTTGAGTTAGACTAAACAGTTTGATACAGATTGTGCTTCAAGTCTTAAAGAGTTAGTTCACTTTTTTTTATTATTACCTGAAGCAAAACGACGTCAGATCACTGTGAGCGTTTTGTCAGGCATACACTGCCTGTTTTAGCAGACTTTAGCAATTTATTTACCTTACAATCTATTCAAAATAAAAAAGTTAATATTAGAGGAATACAGCGCTTTGGAAGTGGATATTATAAGTGTACAACTTCGCAACAAATTGTTCTTATAATTGATGCTGTTGTTTCCAACCAGAGCCGACATGATTCTTTGTGAAGTCATGGTGGTTGATGCTGCCAGGTGCTTTGGTTCCTCCAGATCATCTGCAACCCATGTGCACCTCGGCTTTACCAAGAACAGATTTATCTTTTGGATTTTGTGTCAGTTGTTTAGTGGCATTAATGACGTTATCTTAAAAATTATCCAGACAGACTCATAATCAGCTGGCTCGCCAAGCCAGCTTTGTGTTGATAGCGGATGTCTGACTAGGTTGCTAGACTTGGACCGCCTTCGAGGATGTACTGAATATTCAAATTGATAATAACTTAATAATAGATCAATTAAAAAAATCTGAAATGACCTTTTAAATACGTTGGCTTATTTATTAAATCTCAGTTGTGCTTGACAGATTTGTGATTTCCATGTAAATAATAAAAGGGCACAATTTTGTATCATAAATAACAGGATTTGCTTCCTTATCCCAGTGCTACTACCATCAGTGTAGCCCAAAGGAAGACAGAGAAGGAAACAAAAATCTGTCTTAGTTTTACCCATCTGTAGCACTGTTTACATATTTTCCTGTCTTACTACTCCAAATGAGTTCACTCTAATAAATGGCTATTATTGAAGTGAGACCACTGTGAAGCACATTTCTACACGTTTGTATAAACTGAAAGTATTAAATGGATTTGAACAGAAAAATGTTTATCAAACTTCTGTTGCACTGAAGACCAAAGCTGACTGTATGAATAAGTGAGATACTTCCACCTTTTTAGCTGTTTTTGCTCATGCAACCACAACATGTACATGACTTACCTTACCTTTTAATCCGGACTGGAACAAAGTTGTCTTCACCCCAAACACCTTCTACTATTGCTTGGCAGCAAATGGTCTCAGCCCTTGAAACGACTTGCTTAGCTGTTTGACTGAGGGGCGTCCGCCCAGAGTGAATCATGTTGCGTGTAATTAGAGGAAAAACAGCCTCGTTGAGGAGTGGCACGCACTGCCTGGCTTATTTTTGTTTGTTCTGGGTTAAAATCAAAAGGGTTGCTATTTATTTTTAGAGACAATCTGTGTTTATATCTTTCGAGACATAGTTATTTATCACGTGGGTGTGAGCAATCAGGGAAACCCAGACATGAGCAGAACCGCTCGTGCACATGGTTGTTTTTTTATTTTTACTGTTGTTCCTTGACGACCACTGCATGAATGACTCAGAGTCTGTTCTCACTCCATCTCCTTGTGGGAGTCAGCGGTAAATCTTTGCTTGATCCCACTATTCCACACCCAGCTAAAAGCCTTTGGATTACAAGTGTTCAGGTTGCAAACTCTTTGAAAAGCTATTATGGAAATATTTCCTTCTTTCCTTTTTAAATTGGCTTTAAAATCTTTTTGCTGGAGTGAATGTTTTAATCTAGTTAATAATGAGCAGTGAGTTGCATTTAGCATCAGATTTACAATACAGCACAGCTTTTCATGATTAACACCTAGAATAATTTAAGATTGTGTTACTGAGTGTGAGTCAAGCATTTTTTTCCTACATTAAAAAAAATGTTTGGTTCCCTGGAACAAAGTCTGTGTGTTTGATTCAGATTTTGTAATCGCAACATAAAAGCCTAATTGGCCAATAAGAGCCATAAGAAACTTTATGCTTTTTAATAAGTATGCCTGAGATAATGGCCTGAGTAAATATCAAGGATTCATCCTAGATTAATTCCTGGATAGATACGAGTTGTTTATGCCGTTACTTATTTCCTTAAGTGACAATGGCTGATCGAACGATAACTGAGCCAGAGAGCTGATAAGTTAGTAGATTTATGTTTCATATTGGTATAAGTTAGAATAATGTTGTTAAATAGGATCATTATTGATGCAACGATAATGTGATATTAAATTGGCATCCGTTTCACTTCCTGTAATTGTTTGTTCAGCCGATTGTTTAAGTTAAAGTGTGAGACATGTCTGGGTTTTAGAATATATTTTTTTCCCATTTCCACGTAATCAACACAGCATGGCATGAAGTTCAGACTGCAGTAATAATTTTTCAGATCTGGTGTTGGTCAATATCTGTACCTGACAGCTTTTCTTAACATCCTGTTGAAATGGTGGCAATATTTCTTAATTTAATGTTTTTGTCTGTCTTTCTGGTTCACATCTTCTGGCAAAAATTTAATAAATCTATGCTATTGGTGTGTTTTACCATATAATCCAGTCTTTAAGTACTTTTCTCTCTAATTTGACTTTGATTTTACACTCTGAATATGTAACACCAAAATCATATTCCTTGTTTGTGCACACAATCTTGGCCGATGGAGCAATTCTAGGCATGATTCCACCAATGGGTTCATACTTACTGACACACACACTTGCACACACATGTGCACATGTGTACACGCACACACACACATGATCTCAGGTAGAAGTAGACAGGAAATATAGCTCGTTTTGTGTTACTGGAAATCATGTTGTATGAGAGAAAGAAGCAGGTCAGATAGAAACTGGACAATTTGGTTCCTCTTTCCTCTGCTGTTAGAATAAATATGCCGGTGCCGAGGTGTGGAGGAAAGGTTGTGGTATTTCCAGCCAAACAGAGGAAGAATGTCCTGCTGATAATATCTGCCGTGTTCCCGTTGTTTTATTTCTTATCCTACCTATTCTACCTGCAGCTCTTGCATTTCGCATGTTGCCTCCTGAACCAGAGATGACGCTAAAAGTACTTCACTCCGGTTCAATTATTTTATCTTTCGGTCTCACAACAAACTTTATGGAGATGGTGATTTAATTTTTTCTGTTACCTACATTACTGAATAAACCTGCAATACGCACCTGCTTGTTAGTGTACTGACATACCTGATTGTCCAGGGAACTGGCTTGATCTGAAACACTTACGAAGCGAAAGATCAAACATCCTGGTCATCAATGGTTACGTTTTATTTTGTTACCTTAAAACTGTGAATAAAAACAATTGTGCTCTTTTGTTTTATCCGATGGAATAGTCCAAAATGAAAATCTTTTAGACGTCATAACGTTGCCAGGAGAATAAGACAAAAAATGGCCCTTTCAAAGTTTTATGAGCCTTGAAAAATTACATTTAGATTGTGGATTATGAAGAAACAGAATAAATAAATAAATAAATAAATAAATAAATAAATAAATAAATAAATAAATAAATAAATAAATAAATAAATAATAAAGTTAAAATCTTGTCAAATAAAACTATGCATACAACTTGGCAGCACTTGCCTCAGTAAATGCTTCCAGGCCTTTGGACCACATGACTGTGCTGCTTTGCTTCATGCTAACTCTGGTGGTTAACACTGCTTCATGTGCAGATGTCCTCCCAGTTCTTGTCCTGTTTTTCTCTATGTACTGGTTTTCACCCACAGTTTCTAACGAGGCGTCTTAGTGGAACCACAGACTCTAAACTGGGTAAGAATGTGTGCGTGTGTGTGTGCGTGCGTGTGTGTGCGTGTGTGCGTGTGCGTGTGCGTGTGCGTGCGTGTGCGTGTGGGTGTGTGTGTGTGTGGGTGTGTGTGTGTGCGTGTGTGTGTGTGTGTGTACATCACTGTGTGCTTGGTGTGTGTTGGCTCGGTAGCTGCCTGACCTTTCCACGTGGTCGTGAACACCTTAGACAGCTAAGGTAATTCCTGGACTAGACTGCAGCCCCCTGAGGATATAGAAAATGAAGGGATGAATTTGGTAGCAATATTGATAAAAAATCAGTTTAAAATATGTTATATTTAATACACCTATTGGTGCATTTTCAAGCATATTTTCAAGATATTCCAAGAGAATGAACTGGTGATTATTATGAGTTTGGTAATCACAGATAAGAAAGACAGAACAATGATTCCTTTCATTAAATACTGAAATCATAGATATTTAAGAACAAGTGAGGGTCACTTGATGGAATTTTTTAAATGAATAATTCAGGGTTTAGAGAGATTCTGTCTTTGCCATTCTTCTATGATTCTTTGCAAAAGGAGAGCATTTAGGCTTTTAGTCTGGCTGCAGGTCTTTAAGTAAAAAAAAAAATTATAATTTCTATGTTTTCCTCCAGCTATGTAAAACTGTCTGCGAAAAGTTTTTGTGCTTTTGTTCTCTCATTTTGAAAATGTACATTTGAAACTAGATGAATCTCGCTCCTCACACTTGCCATGATATAGTAACTTATTTTAATTCATCTTTTTAGCTTCAGTTTCTTCATATCTGAATATTATTTATATCGGCTGTAATCTGCGATTTATGTGTTCATCTCACCCTGATTTGTGTATCTGGTTTTTAGATATGAATCAATCTGTGCTTCTCTTGTGTAACAACATTTGCTCGGTCACATAAAAACAATCAGGAAGTGTTAAATCTCTTTTCAGATATCTTGTTTTTTGTGCATGTTTTATCACATCTAACGGCACAGAATTGGATATATTTTCATTCTGTTATTACCCTTTATTAAGCACTTTTGCATAAGTTACTACTGAGGATTCCTTGTGATGGAACTAAAAGAAAGAATCCAGAGTGTGAAGATTGGAAGTTGAAAGATTAGGAAAGAGATGACTTAAAAAGAAAGAAGTAAGGAAATTGAAGCTTTGGTTAAACAAAAGTGAACTTCCTTAGCATCAACTGTAAGTGTGCTGAATTTCTCACAAGGCGGGGTTTATTTCCACATCTAAAGCTTCAACCAACCGAGAAGATCTACAGAATGAATTCAATTTGTAGAAATATTTTAATAATCCCAAAGGGAAGCTAAATGTTGTTTTAACTCATATTTTATAATGAATTGCTGTAGGCAGGAAGGACCTGCTGTAGCAGTCAGTCTTAAAGCAGTTCTGAAGAAGCCTCTGACTGAAGACACTCTTCAGTTGCATGGCCATCTGATAAAGAGGAGGTTGTTCATTAATTTATTAAGAATACCTCTTTGCACCATCGTCTCCAGAGGTTCTCAGAGCCAATGATAATAATTAGAAGAGTAAAAAAATGATTGTTAAATGTGTAAAGAAACACAAATGAGCTACATTTCCTTCCTTCGTCCTTTCCAGATGATGACAGAGCAGAGAAAGCTTTGACTCTGCTGAAAAAAGCGCTCAGGCTGTGTGATGTAATTTAATGTCCGTCTGTGTTTGGAGGTGTTGCCTCAGGCCCTGGCTACTATCTGCTCTGTTGCTCTAACCCTGATAATGATACTAGTTTGTGTAGATGGGATGTGGTGTAAAGTGGGAAAGTGATAGCAGCTGACCTGTGTTGAAAGATAAACAGCGTGTGCCAGAGACTCAAATGTTATATAATAAATAAATGAATAAATGAAACATCAAAAACTTTTGTGTGGGAAAGTCTATGTGCATACTTTAATTTAGAAAATTCAATGTAGCTCCAAGTGAAGTAGGAGGGATAAAATATATATTCAACTTTGTAACAAAAAATGTGAAATTTCCTTTTAAAGAGTCAATGAACAGACAAACCTGATCACTGAAATGTAAAATTCAGCTGAAAATATCTTCACTGCTAATAAGGAGCTAAAATGTGCTTGATGAGAACAGTGTGGGTACATGGGTTCACACTCCTGGGACAGACATGGCACTATATCCTAGTTTTAGGAGTTTGTTCTTGCTTTGTGGGTAAATGCTAGACTTTAGACTATTGATCAGATCTGTACTCTTCACTTTGTGCCAGCACATGAACTGTCTGCCTCTTCACAACACGGCAACCATCTGGGCTGCTTGGAGTCCAAAAATTGCTTTGTCTAAATTAAACATTAGTCCGACCCTTTCAATCATTTTTTCTGAGGTACAAAGTAAAAAAAAAAAAGGTGTCAGTGTTTCAGAATAAATGTACTTTTAGATTTAGATAGAGTAAATAAAACTATTCAGACTAAACTTGCTTCAACAGGAGAATAAAGTATGTGTACAACTTCACTGAAAGTATATTATTCAACATTACAGCTAAAGATTAGCCACCAATATGGCAATTAACATTTATTGACATAAAAAGTATGCTAAGATTGCAAACGTTATTATTATTTTTGCTAATGCCTGAATAATTAGATTAGAGAAATCCTAATGAACAATGTCATGACTTTGAATAAATAAATTCTCCTTTAATTGAAGTGTTGCCTCAAACACATCCACACACAAACACAGTGATTCCTTTAGAGACATCATAAAGAAATTGTAATGAATGTGTCACTATGTCAGGATGTGAAACTGCACTAGTATAATTCATCCTTTGGTATAATTTCTAGATGTCTAAATATATCAGACATATGAACAGTTCAGCCATCATATTCAGGAAGGAGTCGGGTTCTGGTTGAGAGTGTTTGGATGCAAAATGTGTGATTCCAGAATAAAAGCAACAGATGCTGGTTGAAGCTGATTGGTGTCATTTTAATAATCAAAACAAGTTCTGTATCTACATGGGCTAGAAGGTCATTTGTAGAGGAATAAAACATGGCTTCTAATGAAACACAAACAATAAGGTTATTTATTGGAAATGCTTTCAGGGACAGAGACTGTAATTTTTAGAGACAATTCCAGTGGTTTGCGGAAACTACAACTGAATTGTTTGACCATAATGACAATTTTATAAAAGATTTTTAGATAAAAAAAAAAATGAAGAGACTCTTTTTCAGAGATGGTTCCAGAAAATGTCTGAGAAGAGCAGAAAACGTATGCATGTCCAAGGTGGAGTCGTTTATTCCAGTTCTTTCTCCAGGATTTGGTCAAAGTTGTTGTGACCACTACTCTAACCATGCCACTCAGTGCATACAACATTTAATCTTCGTTCTGCCAAAGCAAATCTGAACTAAGTTGTATGTCCATTATGTGTGTGCGTGTGTGTGTGTAGGGAACAGAGGCATCTCTCTGACCTGTGTGTTGACCCCCTGGAGGTTGATGGGCGTCTGTGCAACGCTCATGACCATTGGAGCCATCGGCGCTGCAGTCTGGGCCGTAGGTCAGACTATGTTGCTTTCATACATAATCATATCACACATTTCTCCAAGCATGTGACGACAATAATCAGCTGCTTTTGATATTTCTTGATGCTTTCACTTGATTTCCAGTCAGAACGTACTGACCTGCTGTTGTTTATTGTGTTGCTGTAGTTACATTCTGCACTATGGAGGAGGACACAGGACTGTATGATGGTAAGACAGATTGAACATTTATCAAAATTAATCAATTTATAAGTGTTATGTTAAATCACAAACATAAACATGCCATCAAATGTTGTATTATTGTTCACAGTGAAGCTATTTCATCTAGTTATTAATTAATTTATTTGGAAAACACCACAGAACAATAAGAAGTATCTCTGAAGTGATTTTGTTTCCCTCCAGTTCAGGTAAATTCACCTGACCAGCATCTCAGAGTGTTTGACTCCGCTCAGAGGAGGTGGCGCCAGGTGTGTTCCTCGTCAGCCAATGAGCTTCTTGCTAGCATCAGTTGTGAGGAAGTTGGATTTGTCAGGTGAGGTCATTGTTATCAAGTCATGTTTTTTATTTATGCACTGGTTTCATGAATATAATGGTAATTTAATTTGCTGGCCTTACGACTGATTGGTCACTCTGCGTGTTTTTCAATAAAGGTTGAGAATCCTGCTTTAAAAAAGTTTTCTCTCAAAGCAATTTGTTTTAATGAAAAGAACAAGATTTACTCAGAGTAAAATTTGGCATACAGGCATTTAGATTGCATAGATATAAGAATAAGCACACACGACCAGAACCAAAACAGCACATCATTCTGTTTGTTTTGAAAATTGTATTTGTAACAATAAGACATTTCTAGAACAGATGAAATTTAGTAAAAGTTTTTTTATTCAGAAAATAGACAAGTGGCCAAGGTGAAATCATCATGTTCTCATACGGTGGGCACAGTTAGCTCCCATGGTTTCATTTTTAAATTTGAGTAATCCAGTCATTTAGAAGACATAACTCATGATTAGTGTTTGTTTCAGCGTGGTGAACTACTCGGTCGTATCGGTGCCTGAAGCCAGTGGTGACGTTGGAGAGTTCTTCTGTGTCAGACAGGAAGAGCTCAGCTATGGAAAGAAAATCAAAGACTCATTGTACCCATGGTAACTCACACCGCTGGTTTATCTCCTCATCTGTCTGCTACAGTGCCCTCTCTGTGGTTCTCCTGTGTGTTTTTATGAATTTGGTCTCTTTTAACATTTATGAAAGATGCTTAGAGGTTTTTGAGTATCCTGCAGTCATTAACTCTGGTTGTCTTTGTTTCAGTGCCTGTGAGAGCCAGGAAGTTCTTACACTGTTATGCCAAGGTGAGAGATCAGGCCTGGACTCATTCTGTGTGGCACACTGGCACAATTCAAGCTCTGCCACCCGACACCGCTACCAGAATACCAAGTTTTTGTGGATTTTGGTTCTTTTTTATCTTGTTTTTTTGTGACTCCATTTTCATTCCTGAGAAAATGTTTTGTCTGTAAAAGTTGAATTTATTTTCTTTCCTTTTCATCCCTCCCATGTCTCTCCTTCGCAGACTGTGGCAGGCGTAGTTTTGCGGCGGACCGTATAGTTGGGGGTGTGGATGCCAGGCAGGGCAGCTGGCCCTGGCAGGTCAGCTTACAGTACGATGGCATTCACCAGTGTGGAGGATCCATCATCTCTAATCGCTGGGTCGTTTCTGCAGCTCACTGCTTCCCAGAGTAAGTGAGGCGATTACTGCTTGTGTTTTAGGAACTGGTTAAACAGTTTCACAAATTATTTATAAGCTTACAAAATCTACATGTAGATATTTCAAATGTGTTTAGTTAATGTGTCTGTTTGTGAAGAGCTTAAAGAAACCCTTTTCCATTATTTTCCAAGGCGGAATCGTTTTATTAATCGATGGCGCGTGCTGCTGGGCTCCATCTACAACAAACCTGTCAATGCCAACGTGGTTGAGGTGAAGACCATCGTTTACCACAGTAGCTACCTGCCCTTTGTAGACGCCAATATCGATGACAACAGCAGAGACATCGCCGTGTTGGCCCTCGCACAGCCGCTTACTTTCAACGGTAAGTAAGACGTCATAAAAAAACAAGCTATATTCTTTTGACATGTTGATGTCTGTAATGATTAACACCTTCTTTAACCTGTCAACACTGCAAAGATTGTCAAAACAACCACTTTTCTGACTAATTAGTTTGGTTACATTAAGAGTGTGCACTGCTGCAGTACAGGATAGAAAACCAACCATTATTTCAGTGGGACATGACTGACACCTAGTGTTCAACATGGATAACTACAAAACCAACATTTGAATCATAAGACAGTGATGGTCTGGATATTTCTCGTAAGCCTTGTTTTGAATTGGTGCGTCATAGATTAACTGGCATGAACTGAAATGCAATATTCCAAAATAAGGTTTATGAAAGGTAGAGAGATCTCAGTCCATCTTTTTACTCAGTTTGTTCTGTTTGGTTTTTAGTTTTAGTACAAAACTATAGGTAGGATGACGTCTAGCTTTGTTAATTATAGACTTGTTGTGAAATTATTTTTTAATTTTAGTAAATGCTCTGAGATAAAGTAAGAAAAACTTTTAAGGGGATGTAGCAAAAACAAGAATTGAACATAAAACATGGCATAAAAGTTTAGTTAAACTGCAACAATGCATTACGTGTCCATGTTTGCAGAGTACATCCAGCCCGTCTGTCTGCCAGCGTATGGACAACGGCTGGTGGATGGACAGATGGGAACAGTGACAGGATGGGGAAACGTTGGATACTATGGTGGGTCTAAACCCTTAACATACTTTGAGATTTTTTTTTCTTTTAGTTAAGGGTTGCATTTAATTTTATTTAAGATTTTTTCATTTTCTTGCCATTCCTTGTTTTTTTTCTCCCACAGGTCATCTGGCAGACGTTCTCCAGGAAGCAAACGTCCCCATCATCAGTGATGCTGTGTGTAACGCTCCTGATTACTATGACAACCAGATCACCACCAGCATGTTCTGTGCTGGCTACGAGAAAGGAGGCATCGATGCCTGCCAGGTCGGATATCAATGGGTTTATAAACTCAAACGTGTCAACAACTTTGGATTATTTTGTGTGATCATTTTACTGTGTTGGCTGTAATTGTTTGTGGCATTAGGGAGACAGCGGAGGACCTTTTGTGGCTGCTGACTGCCTGTCTAAAAGCAGCCGCTATCGCCTGCTTGGAGTGGTGAGTTGGGGAACGGGCTGCGCCATGGCTAAAAAACCAGGCGTCTACACCAGAGTTTCCAGGTTTCTGCCATGGATATCCACAGCCATGAGGGTAAGAGTCATGCCTTATCTGTACACCTCTAGACGCAAAAACACCAGAACCTGGATCTGAAATACTGATAACTATGTAGTGTTACATGTTTCTCCTTATTTCTAAAAACACTAATCTGTTTAATCCTAATTTTAATAAAACCAGAAACTGATTCATTTGAGCTTTTTTATACCAGCACACCAGAACGTTCATTCAGCTTGTAGACAAACCTTTCTGCTCTTATCTTTCTGCAGAACTATCACAACTCACCAGGCGTTCACAAACTGGCTCGACCATGAGGCCCCTGCATCCATCTCTTTATTTTTGGATGACAAGACGAACATTTTGCGTCGCTGATACTGTGACCCCGTAACAGGGAAGTGAAAAACTGTGACCTTCCCCTCCTATCATGGCTTCAGACATTTCTGACAGAAACATTCCCCAGTTCCTGAGCCTCATGCTTCACTGAAGGTGTACTGGTAGGAAACTAGTTTAACCAGTTGTTCTTAGAAGTTATGAAGATATGGAAGCAAAAGACACATAAATACTGTCTATGCTGAATTCTGCTTTTGAGAAACCTGTTGAGTTTATTTTTCTCTCGTATCTGAAGTAGACTTTGGACTTGAAGTGTGGATAACTGTACATATGAACTTCCATGAAGCTCAATCAATCAGAGCTATTCTGGAAGTAAACTTGATAAAAAAAAAATATCTTATCAACTCTTTACATGAATCGCTGTCTTCAGTGACTGAGCTTCACTGAAGACAGCGATCACAGTGTGTATTGTAGAAATCCTAAGTCCACTTTGACACTATATATAAGCTAACAAATCAATGCAGACAACCAAACACCTAAAGATTTAAAAAAATATATTATTTTCTGAGGTTGCCTCACAGTGGAAATGCTAGTTTTCTTTGCTTTCACATTCACTTATGTGATACGCACCTTCTCTTTTATCCTTTATAACACATTTTATAACGTTTCCACATAACATTCAGTATGTGCCTTTTACTTTATATCCACTTCAATCGCCCCAATCAGTGTTTTGTTGTTGTAAATATTAGTCAGGTCCTGTCTCTGTTCAAATTATTGAACTTTCTCAGCTTTTGTCATGTTATAAACACAAACTTCGGTAACACTTTATTTGAAGGGGGGTGAATAAGACTGACATGACACTTTCATAAACATGACATAACACATGTCATGAACATGAATAAGCCTTCATGAATATTTATGACTGTTGTCATAAAGCGTCATTCGGTAAATAATGACACTTTTAATACAAAGTTGACATTATTGAAAATGTCTTTGTTATGACAACTTGACATTGACCAGGAAATAACTACTGTTTAAACTTTACCTTTAATAACATAAAGTTACCTAATTTTTAAAGTGCAATCAGTAATACTTTTATAACAAATTTATATCAGTAATTATTTTTTGGTTAATGTCAAGTTGTCATAACAAAGACATTTTGAATAATGTCAAATTTGTTTTAAAAGTGTCATAATTTACCGAATGATGCTTTATGACAACAGTCATAAATATTCATGAAGGCTTATTCATGTTCATGACAGGTGTATGTCATGTTTATGAAAGTGTCATGTCAGTCTTATTCACCCCCCTTCAAATAAAGTGTTACCCAAACTTCAAAGTATTTTAATGGAGCCTTATGTGACTGACATAATAGAGAATAATTGCAAGGTGAAAGGAAAGGGACAGATCTTGCCATTCAAGTGTGCAATAATAATTAAATTCCCATCTCATAAAACCTTTTTCTACTGATTATTTTTTTTAGAATTGTGAATGTAATATACTGGCATGTGTTTGTTTGTATGTGTACTGATATCCCCAGAACTGTTATATTAAACTTGAACCACAAAATCATGAACACAAAAAAATATTTTTAGCAAGACAATATTGTTCCTCTTTGTGTTACATTTACCAAATAATGCATTGACATGTTTTATACTTTTCAGAAATAAAAATGACATAACCTAATATGCAAAAAAAAACAGTGGAATTATCAGTGTGTTTGCTGAGAGCAGGTTGCAAATATAAATGGTTTTTGATCAAAAATAATAAACTGGTCGTTTTCTGAGACTGATGAAGGCAGAAGTTAGTTTCCTTTTCATTCACTGAAAATTCTTCAATGTTTCTTTAATTCAAATTTTACAAACACATTGCTGCGCTGAATATAATATTTACAGTTGTGCAGAACACGGACATGATGTGGTTCATGCTGTCCAAAAATGACATAAAACATTTAAATCACAATATAGTTTAAATACAAGCAACTGATTTTGTAATCGCAAAATTTAATATTAAAAGAAATAAATAAAAACTATATTTCACAAAAATTCTGAATTCTTTAGCTTTTAATGTCTCTTTCTCCTGAAATGTGTTGACTGTGTATTTTAAAACAAAGATGTTGTCAGGAGATGAATCATCTACTGGATTTGACGACGGAGGCGTAGATCACCGAGCCGCCATCTTCTCTGCCTTTAGACCTGAGGAGAAGATCGTACTGTAAATTAGTATAAACTTTATGACAATCAATCCACTGATTAAGACCTGCTGATGTTGCTACTGTTGCAGTGCAGATAAGAGTTTCTCCAGGGATGTATTTTATTGTGAACTATTTGTTTAATGATGGAAACATGCTGTTGCACATATAAACCTACCTGGAGTTTTTGTGTTGTGCTGCGCTCCTGTCTCTGGGTTTGACTGTCACTGTGGTGTAGATAATCTCAGCCTCAGAAGATTTAGGAGTCTAAAGATAAAAGAATGAAATGGTCTCAGTTAGACTACTATTAGAGATATTAATTTGTATACTCATGCAAACATATTTACATTTTTCCCGCGTGAAGCTGGAGAGCTGTAGGGGTCAAAGACGGGTGGAGGAGAAGATGGAGGCACGTGAATGTTGGAATAAACTGTTTCTGTCGGTTCTTCAGGGTTTGATGTTCCTCCATGGAGTCTGGAGACTAAATGAGTCTGATGGACAAACCAGAGGAAAAGTCTTTGTTTTTCCTTTTTAAAATTCTAATTCAATTTTTCCCCAAAATGCCACATAAAATTTTATTTAAGCAAAAACAGCAAGCCACAGCTCACTTCTTTGAATTTGGAAAGCTAGGATGTTATTTCACAGCTTATTGCAGATGCACTCACTTTTTTATCCACCTCAGACCTCTGTTTCCTCCTGGAAAAACAACAAAGGAAATTAACAGGACGTTAATTTTTAACCTTACAGAACAGCGTGTTCCTTACTTTTGCTTCATCTTGTGCCATCTTTTTAACCGATATTGCAATATTGGTAAATACATCCGACTACTAGTCGACACTCAGATTACATACAAGTAATTATTTTACTGTTTGTAGGAGATCTGTGGAAAATGTACAAGAAATACAGTTTTATTTTTATTTTTTTTATCATTCATCTGAATTATCAGGTTATGTTTTCATAGAAAGTGAAACAGACATTTTTTTTTAAAGTTCTGATTTGTGTTTTTCCAGATACAGGAAATGTGTCTAACAGCTTTGCACATCCAGAGTCTGAAATGTTGGCCCTTCCTGATTTTTAGAACAACTTACGCTTGGCTGTGGTTTTTACATCACCACAAATCAAGAAGTTCAAGATGTATCAATACTTTTGCAAGGCACTTTGAGTGACCTCTGTGTCGCTCTTTGCCTGCTGTGGCTGCAAACTGGTTGTCAAAAATAAAAATTCAAATGATGCATGCTACGTAAGTTATGTGTGTTGAAATTTGTCGAAAGGCAATGTCCCAAGCAGAAAAGGAGATTTCCAGACAATGAAGTCATACAAGCTGTAAGTTGGCCAACAGTAACAACCGCATGACTCAAATTAGTCGCCCAAACTCCTAATTGTTTGATGACTCACCAGAACAAAAGCAGCACGGCAACTAACGCCGCAATAAGAAGTAGTCCGACTCCAGCTAAGATGGGAAGGGACTGGCTGCCTGCGGAGCAAACAAAGTCATTTTAGGTTTTAATAAAGTTAATGGTTAGCAGCAGTGAGTGAGGAATGCCACAAACCATGCTGCCCTGCTGCCATGGCCAGGACCACCTCGGTTGAGTTGCCCTCTCCGAGGTTGTTCCTCACGTAGCAGACATAGAGGCCGTTGTGGGACGCCTCCATGGAGGGAAGGGACAGCACCTGTCCTGAGCCCACATGGACCAGGGAGTGGGAGCCGGTCGGTTCTGTTCTTTTGTACCAGGTGTAGTTGTCTGCTGCAGGGTTAGCATTGCTAATACAGGTCAGATTGACGCCGCTGCCCTCAACAATATGCTCTGGACTCACTGAAACTGAAACATTCATCGGCTGATCTGGAGAGAAAAAGAGTCATTAAAAAATAATATTAGCAAAATGCTCTTCTTATACATTTTATAGGTTTTCGTACAAGGCTGGATCTTAGTCTGTACACAATCTGAGTGCCTTTAAAATACTATTCACATTGAAAGAGAGACTGTTTTGACTGCAGCAGTTCTTCTGTTTCATACCACCTGCTCTGCTATCTCTGTCTCAAAGAAAAGCTTATAAAGCAGGACTTTTTCTGTAAGTTTTGCCTGGACATGATGAACTGAAACTACATGTTCTGGCTGAATACCAATGAGAGGAAACTTGCTAATGTTTCACTTCGGAAAATCCTCTGCATGAAAATGTGCTCTGTAAGAGTCAGATGGTTAGCTTATTGAAGACGTTAGCCGTACGTCCTGCTGAAACTTTTATTGGGAGGAAAAACATCTGTCAATGTCAAGAGAAATGGATATCGCAGCGTTCTGAACGCCAGTGGTGAGTGAGATGATTGTGAGCAAAATCACACATTCAGACCAAATAATCCTCATCAGTAACACTCTGTCTCTGTAAAGACTCCAGCTGTCGGTCTACTCACACCAGACGTCCAGGTATACCGCCAATGAGTTGATCAGGTTGCTGCCGCTCCTGCTGATGTTGTTCCAGGCTTGGCAGTGGTACCGCCCCCTGTGTCTGGGCTGGACGTCCGAGATGACATGGCTCTGCCCCGAGCTCACATACGCTGCGTCCTTGTAGAGACGATATCCGCTCCGAGCCACCGGAGGGTTGGCCTTGCTGCTGCAGGTCAAGGTAACCAGGCTTCCTCTGACGACGTCTCTAGATGGACTCACTGACAGCGTTACGTCCGTAGGAGCATCTGGTTCACAGAAGAGCAGGAAGTTTAGTCTCACAAGTGCAAAAGGCTTCAGACGGTGGTGATGAAAGGTTTTCTTTGATTACATAAGATACGTAAGATTAAACGAGTGGCTGGTATTTTAGTGAACTGTAGTTTCTCCACATTGAAATTCTTCAGTAAAATTAATTTCACCAGCATTCTTAGGGGTGTGTCCAGTGATGTTAAAAGTGTCTTTTTGTTCCTCTTTACAAGGAATGCCAAGAATAAATGTGATCTAATTTAAAGCCTTATTTTTCAGCTAGATTTTTCAAGGGAAGATTTAGAAAAAAAACAAAGACGAATTGCTTTTAAGGTTTCATTTTCAATAATTATTTTAGCTCTAATAACTGCAGTCAACAAAATATTGTTCTAATAATTCCATAAAATACAAAATATTAAGCAATAAACTCATTGTTCATTAAAAAATTAACACAGAACAATTCTTGGTGTTGAGGTGTGGTTATAAATAGAGCTGTTTGTTATATTTGGTACATGTTGGTTGTGTGTTCTCTCCAATTACCTCATTAAAATATCAGGCAAATTTAAAGTACTATTCTGTCTGTAAGCAAGCAAGAAGATGTCCATCAATGAGTCAGTTGTGTTTGTACAAGAAGCCAGTCGTGACTCAGGAAGTAAAGGGGAAGCACAGTAACACTTTTTTCCAGGAATAATTGGGACATACACTCTGCTGCGGAGTAGGGTGCGCGAAACGTGCTTTCAAGTTGACAATATTTAATATTTAACATCCTTCATATACTCACAGTGAACACTCAGAGCAACAGAGGCCGACCGGACCGTCTCCTCTCCCTGGATGGCGCAGAAATAGCTCCCAGCATCCTCTCTGCTGGCCTGGAACTGTGACCTCTGAACAAGTCGCCCATCTTTGAACCAGTTGATCTTTCTAGTTTCAGGACAGCCCGACTTGCAGGTCAGCCTGACAGCGTCCCCCTCCCTGGCAACGCTCGGCTCCACCACTGTGGTCAGCTCTGTCGCCGCAGGTACAGAGAAACGCACGAGTCACTTCAAAGTCTTGGAAATGTGTTTGTACGTTGTTGTGTTATTACCTCTCACAGACAAGAAAGCGTACGTGTCACTTGTCCAGCTCCCAAGTGTTGCGGCAAAATTGAAATAATACGCTCCTTGATCCAAAGGCTGGACATTATTGATCCTCAGGTTGCAGTTGCCGCGGTAATCACCAATGTATTTAAAATGGTTTGGCGGCGAAGGGAGCTGTGAGAGGGGAACCTGAGTCAATTTGTTAGAGACCTGTTGGGCTTTAAACCAGCCGACCCAGGTGACGAGATTCCCTAAAGTATAGCCGTACTTGCACTTCAAATCTACTGACGTCCCTCTTAAAGCACACTGGTTTTCATAGGTCACCCCCCATGTTCCACTCCAGACACCTTCAGTATAAAAAAAATAATAACATTTCAAAACCAAATAAGATACAGTTAATGTCAACTCATTGGCAAAAACAATCCAGAAAATATTATCTTACCTGGAATTAATCCCAGAATAATGATGATCCACCTTCCCATAGTTTAAATCAGCCAGTAAATCATGAAATTGTAGAGTACAGTATGAGGACAGGAGGAAGAGCTCATTTTGTATATCTCTGGGGCGTTTTTTTTTTTTTTCTTTTTTTGGTCAGTGGAAAGCAGAAGTGGAACGTCTTCCTTCCCCTGCTTCCTTTTTGTCATATTGGGACACTTTTGAGTTACAGTTACCTTTCAGCTAAACACCTTCTCATGATATAATAGGCTGGCAAAAGACACAGAGAGTTAAGATGTGGAGAGAGAAGACTGATTCAGCTGATTTGTTGAACCACAGCATTGAGACAGAGTACAGAATGTTCAGTATCCAGCAGCGCAACGCTGCGGTTATGCAAAGTAAGACATGCACGGTTTACTGGTTTTCACTGTTTTTCTTCTTTTAGGGAATGTCTCTGCAGAGATGTTTATGTAACATACGTAAAAGACATGTGGCTACTGGACATGTTTTTAGAAGGGTTACAGCTACTCATATGCTGACAGGCCACAGCTGCCCGCTGCACCATCTGCAGAGCGGGATGTGTGCTTCAGCAGGATTTTACTACTAGACTTCAAATTCCTTAACACGGAGAAAGAGCCGCTACCAAAAAGATCACAAAGTCAGTTTTTCTGTGGAAAATTTGAACAAAGTCGGCTGTTTGGTATGATTTGTATGTTCATCTTTTTTTGTACTTTAAATATTTTTCAAGTTTTACAGAGAATTGATCAAGGAGGAAGCGCATCTCTCATTCTGACAGGTCAATAAAAATCTCCAGTGAACTGTTAAAAAAAGTAAAGATTGTGATTTAATAAAGTCGCGACCTCACATGTCCTTTTGACCTGGTGGCTGACCAATGCCAGCTGTATCTATTCTGTGTCCACTAGGGGGAGACACTGATCCACACAGCCGCAATTAGAAATCCATTTAGATTCCTAAGAGCGGCTGATTTCTTTTCTTCTCATTTTTGCTGTATATAAGTTTATTTAATGTTCTTAAACTCAATGGCTTATTCAGTTTTAACCTTCACATGACCTTCATTTATTAAATCTGATCACATGTAGAATTATAAGGCATTATTCAAAATATCTAATTGACAGTCTGATGTATACTATTTGTTCATATATATATATATATATATATATATATATATATATATATATATATATATATATATATATATATATATATATATATATATACACACATATACATATATATACATATATATATATATATATATACACACATATACATATATATATATATATATATATATATACACACATATACATATATATATATATATATATACATATATATATATATATATATATATATACACACATATACATATATATATATATATATATACATATATATATATATATATATATATATATATATATATATATATATATATATATATATATATATATATATATATATATATATATATATCGATCGATCGATCGGTCACCGATCATAATCGGGCCGATTTTCGTGAAAAAGTGCATGATCGGTGATCGGCGATCATTGTCTCTTTTACCGATACCGATCACCTACTTCTCATTTCGCATCCTGCCTGTGCAGCTGGTCTCCTCTTTCCTTCACTCTGCGCAAACGCGCAACAACAAATCTTAAGCGATGTGCAACTATAACGCATTGAGTGAATGGGGAAGTTTGCGTGTTGCGGCGGAAAATTGAAGCAGGTCAAAATGCATCAACACAACGAAGCTAATACGACATAAAAACAATGTTTTTATGTCGTATTAAAAACGACATATAGTATGGCTATACTCCATACTATACTCCGTCAAGTATGGAGTATAGCCAAACTCCATACTTGACGGAGTTTGGCTACATCGAGGCTCACTGCAGTAAAAAAGACATATGGAGGATCAGATAGCAGGTAAAGCAGCGCACAGCTACAAACACTCACCCGGATTAGCATGACGGTCAGAAAACTAAACAAATAACCCGCAAAATTATTTGTCTTCGTGCTGCGATGTAAGACGCTGGTTCTGCTCTCGCTGTTGAACCGCTGCTACGCTACAGGTAGTAATATTTCACAGACGGAGCTCCGCTTCTGCTCCACCTGGTAGTGACTCTCACCGAACCTCTGTTTAAAGCTGCAGCATCTAACTTAAAAAATACATTTTACATACGTATTAAAACTTTCGCTGTCCTAACATGAGACAAATAATCTCTGAAAAAATAATCGATCTCCTCCCTGTCCTGCATAATTACTCCGCTCAGTCAGAAACAGCCAATCAGAACTAGCAGTAATCAGCTAGCCACCATGCTAGCTTTCTTCTTGGAAAAAGTTATTAAAAACAAGTTTTTGTCTAAATTAAGGTGAATTCATGGTTCCTTTTTCCACATAATGTAACCGGTAGTGTTTATTATAAAAAATAAATAAATAATAATTATGTGATCGGTATCGGTGATCGGTATTGGTGTATCGGCCATCATGGGTGATCGGTATCGGTAGGAAAAAACCTGATCGGCACATCTCTAATATATATATATATATATATATATATATATATATATATATATATATATATATAAGTAACCTGAGCTCTCATTTAAATCTATTCAGATAATCCTGGTGTAATAATAATAAAAAATCATAATTGCATATTCATATAGTAATGCATACAGTGTTTTTCTTTTCCTTTTCAGTCCTAAACATTGCAGCTGAATCTCTGCATTGTAAAGGAAATGTAAAGATTAAAATGCATATTTTTTTTCTACTTTAGGAATTAACATTTCTTTTGATGTCGAGCCATATGAAATTTGAGGAAACCGATCAGGTTGAGACAAAATGTGAGGAAACACAAGCTGAGTAAGCATGTGATTGCTTTTCATTTCCATTTTTGACCAACCAAAGAACATCATTGCAAAATGTCAGCAATGTAGCTGCCATGCCTAATGTCCTCACATTTTGTAACATCATATCTGTGTTGTAAGAAAGAACAAAACGTCCACGTGGCAACAAATTCTTGAGTCACAGGAGTTTCTCAAATGTGTTGTGAAAAAAGTCAAATTGACAGTTGTAATTAGTAATTCAGTCGATACGCACATAATGTTTATTTAGGGCCAAATTATAATTCACAGTCAGTAGTAAACTAGAAAAAACAAAGTGAGAAGTCACTTGAGTTTAATATTTCTTCACTATCCTTGTTTTCACCATTTAAGTTACAGTTAGTTAAAATAATCTGCATTCAACAAAGACGCAGAGAGTAAGTAATCAGATCCCAATCACTGAAAAGTCAAAATGTTCTCTAAGGACTCACATACTAATATTCCTAATTTCACACTATTAGTCTTATCACAGACAATTATGTTAGAATACAAACATTCAGCAGTCTAAATGGTCAGAGAACGCAAAAGATAACAGCAAATACACATTCTGTGCCAAAATGTCACTGGAGAAAGAAAACAGAAGTGCAAACCAGGCAGCATGAGGTGCTTTTTTTATATTTGTGCTTTACCCTTTAAGAACTTTAAAGCATTTTCACCTCACTGGACAGCATGCCACTCCGGGATGCATTGGAAGAAAAGAGGAGAAGACATGCAGCAGAGTTCAGGAGCCGGGTTCACAGAGAGGTCCTCAGCTGCCTGAACTGGAATGGTGTGACACGATTCACTGATACAGGAAGCGCTCTGCGCCACCAGGTGATGGAAGCAAAGAGTCCGGTCCACACCAGACCGGTCCAGGTGTTCTGTGGGACAAAGACAACAGAGCAACAGAATATCAGGAGGATGAACGCTGATCACACACAACATGGCGGGTAAAGTGAATATTTCTTCCTCATGGTACCCAGGGCAGATGGTGGACATTTTGTCCTTAGTGTAATGATTTGAGAGTGTGGGGACAAACAACCAATCAGAACTATGAAGGCGCCATGTTTAAATCCCTGGAGTTTCTTTATTCTGGATCAAGACAACAGAGTAAAAACAGTTTCGGCATTAGTAAATAATCCGATTAGCACTAACACCAACCACATAGAGCTGTGTTTATTTAGTGTATGGATTCTCTAAATCCATACGCAGCATTTCTAAACCAGTTCTTAAGCACCAGCTTTCTTTTAATATCAGCAGCGTTTAACATTTCTAGCGCTGCTGGAACAGATCTTCTTTTGAAGAACCAGTAAGAAGTGGCTGATGTGAGGTGTTGACTTGGTCTCCAAGATCTCAATCAAGCATCTGCAGGATGTGCTGCACATTCAACCTACGTATGGACGCTCCCTTTCAAATCGTATTGGATTGAAAGCGCTTGCTGCTAACATCTTGTTTCTTCAGGGGTCTGGTGAAACCGAGGCCTCAATGATTCAGACCAAAACAAAAGGCGAACCAACACACTGTTGGGAACATAGTTTTATCCTTATTTTAGTACAACTAAAAAGAGGCAAAAATAAATAGGTTTCAACCTAGCAGAGGTATATAAGTGATTGGAATCTGATTTCTCTTTTCATTGGTCAACTCTGCCACTTTAAATCGTTCAGGAAACTCGTTCCACTGTTACATGTTACCATTTCTGCTGTATTTGTGAAATGTCGATGGAACCATCTCAAAGCTCAAAACCTCAGAGAAGAGGGTTTGTCCTCTGCAGTGTGTGCTGTGAGGAGTCGTACCCAACGAGGCGTTTCCTCCTGCTCAGTGCCGAGGCTGGGGCAGTAAAGTGTAAACAACTTTGGAAGAATCCCTCGGTTTCCTCTCTCCTCTCATGTTGTGCACCTGGACCTGATCCGGGCTGCGGGAAACAGGTGAGGTCCACCAAATCGGTAAATTCACAAAAGCCTGATCTTCCAGACAAAAAGACGATGTTAAGAAAAACCCTCTACAGCGATTGATCAGGAAGCGCAGAATGCCTGAACGTGAAACTCTTTCACATCGCAGTGCCATGTTCTCACATTTGGTAAACTCCAAGCTTTAACATGTCGAGGCTCATTTAGTGGGGGAAGAAACATTTTCACAAACTGGATCGCTGGTGTCACAGTTAGCAGTACCCCCAAACATTTCTTTACACTGCAAAAACACAAAACTTTACTAAGTATTTTTGGTCTAGTTTCTTGTACATTTGTCTTAGTACAAAACTGACTTACAGGTAACTTGTCAACCAAATATAGGAGCATTAAAAAACATTAAGAACAAAACATTGGATGCTTTGGTTAGTGTCTACCTGGACATCCTGGAGTAATGCACAGTGATGAAGTTGGAGGCGGAGCTGCGGCCTGAAACTTCTTTGATTGGCGGAGCGTCCATCAGAGGAACGATGGAGGGATGGGAGGTGTCGCTTAAATCCTCCGGCTCCTCCTGTGTGCACATGGAAAACATCTCATTCCTCTTCCCTTTCAACGGTGAACCATCCCCCAGGTGACGTTGAGCGCGGCTCACCGGGATGTCGGACATCTTGCCTGTTCTGACGGGGAGGGTTTGTTCGGCCGGCTCACGGCGCGTGGTGTCGGGTGTCGCCGCTGGACGCTGGGGTCAAACAGAAGAGACACAAACCTCAGAGGATCAACCAGATAAATAGGATCACAAATCATGAAAAATCATTCCAGACTTCACTGCGGTAACCTGGATCATTCTTCAAACCCGTGTTTTCTCCTACTGTCAGCTTCAGTAAAACACAAAATGCTGAATTATTCTTAGACTGATTAAAAACAACGACAAAGACAGCTGCACCTTGTTTACATCGTCCACGGACTCCGTGTCTACTCTGTGCATGTTCTTGCTGTGAACGCAGAGAGAGGCACAGTCAGTGGCAAAGATTGATGAAGAAAAGTGATGAATAAACAGGAAGAGAAAAACAGCTGCTGCAGAGGCGAAGGTACTTCCAGTCACCTGATCATGACGGCCACCGTCAGCGAGATGAGACCAGCAGACACGCCCACCGCCGAAGCCAAGGCGATCGCCTTCAAACGACCTGCAGTCGGAGACATCGCAAACGTCACCGGCATGACAGAAAGACGAAGTCGCCGAACGCAAAAGCAGGAAGCTCAGCGGGCTAAAACCGAACAGAAGTCATAAAAATAGAAAAGGAAAGTGATTTGAGGAGCTAAAGAGCTGCACATCAGAAAACGCCAGTCTGGACTCGAGTCTTGTATTTCCACTTCTTCTTTCCAAAGCTCCATTTCTTCAGCTGTCTAGACTAGAGTGGCAGTTTTCCGCAGCACCTCATCACCTCCTCTCTTCATAGTGAGAGCGGTTTACATGACTCACAGTGAATCATAGAGAAACAATGAAAGCCAGAGGCCGGACGGACCACTGCGACGGTGACAGGGAGGCTTCATCGCTCATCGCCGCAGACAAACAGAAACCATATCTGAAAACCTTCGGTGGTATAAACACTGACAAATACTCAGAGGGAGTTTTTTTTCCCCCCTTCTTCTTCTTCTTCTGCAGCGTCTGAGATAATTAGAAACATGGCTGTAAATATGCAGCAGGTGGGTTTCACTGCAGCGAAACCTAGTGTTCCCAATCACTTGAATGCTGAGTGCGAAGCTGGCTGCACTTTAATAGATTATATTGGTAATTTAAAACAAAAAGATTGCCCATAATAGTTAGAAAAAAGTAAAAAGAGGAACTAAACAAATAAAACAGGACTGATCATAAGAGCAGAAATGACATTTTAAGGAAAATGGCAACATTCAAGATGATCCATCGGAGCTGATTTGTACCTCTGACTCTGACTGTCAGGACCGGAGAGCTGTGGGCTCCGATTCGGTTCCTGGCCTCGCAGTAATACTGACCGCTCTCACCAGGACCGACCTCAGAGAAGGTGAAGACGGGCCCAGACTTGGTGACCCATGCTGCGTCATCAAGAACAGGGGAAACGGTAAGTCAAACGGTGACTGCAGACATTCACCACAAAGAAAAAAAAGAAAAGAAAAAAAGTTAAAATAAATAAATCAGAGCTAACAGTGTACAGTGCCACCATCCAGAGCGAGTCTGTGCCAGGTGAAGTTGTCCACGGCTGGGTAGGCCTGACTGCTGCAGGTCAGGGTCAGGGGTCGGCCCGCGTCCACCACGCTGGAAGGGCGAGCCAGAATCGAGGTGTTCTTAGGGGGGTCTGCACAGAGGAGGGAAGAAAAGAAGATTGATGTTATCATAAATCATTTTTTCATAAAGACAAGCTGAAGTTCAACATGCAGTTCTAATCATTCTGGTCTTGTTACTGTTTAAAATCAAAGACAAGTCAAGCCAGAGAGCGAAGCAAAGACCAGCAGTTTTACCATCACAGCCCTCGGACTTTGTCATGTCTCGTCTTGTTGCAACCATAAAATGCTGTGTATTTTTTTATGTAAAGCTAACACAAAGTAGCACATAGTCTTGGGACTAAAAATGGAAATGATACATTTGAAAATATCTAAAAATCAATATTTAGTTTGTCTCTGCCATGTTAAGACTGATTTTTTTTTGTTTTTTTAATAAAAAAAAGCTCAAGTTCCTTCTTCAGGTTGATCTGAAGTGATCCCAGTCAGAGTTCAGTTTTAGTTCAGTGGGTAAGGACTTCCACATGTTGACCCAGAGAAACTTTATGGACAACCAGCGTAGAGCTCCTGCTGGACGCTCCATGAATTACTGACCCAAAATGTCGCGGAGAACCCGAGGAGCCTTCTTCCACATGTCTGATGTTAAGCAGTTCACCAGGTATGAATATGTTTGCAGGACAATGTTAATTTGTTTGAAAAAAAAAAAAGGGGGGGGTTATGTAAGAAAAAGACGGAGGAATGCGTCTTGTACTTACAGAGGACTGTTAGTGAAGAGACAAGAGAGGATTGGGAACCCAGTCGGTTTGATGCTATGCAGTAGTACTGACCCGCGTGTTGAGCCCCCACTGAAGGAAAGGTCAGGTTCTGACTGTGACCTTTAGGCACCACCTGGTCACCTATGATTCGATACCAAACATACCTGCAGAGGAAATCAGGGAAGTGATGATGACGGTGACCACTGGGCCCAGTTATTTCAACAGATTTTTGACATCATCAAATCAACAGAAATGGAAAATGGTTGGTCAAGAAGACACCAGGGCCTTATTATTATTATTATTATTATTATTATTATTATTATTATTATTATTATTATTATTATTATTATTATCATTATTATTATTAAAATAATAAGGCCACAACAAATGCATGACATGATGAAGTAGCAAAACCAGCATTAGAAAAAAAAAAATGGGGACAATAAAGAAAGTTGTATGGGTCTGATTCAAGGTGATGTTTTACCTGCTGGGAGGAGGCTGGGCGTGGCTGCTGCAGCTCAGGTTTACAGACGAGCCCTCTCTGATGTCTCTCTGAGGACTCGTCCACACGTGTGTGTATTTGGGAGAGTCTGCACAGGAGGAACAGGAACAGAAAACATAAAGTTGGACAACAAAGACCCTGATGTTAATCTTTGCAGTCCTGCTGAATAACCGGTTAGCAGAATACTTAATTATCATAAATATTCCTGCTGCATCCCTGCGATGCATCTGGACCACGATACGGCTAAAAGACGCACAGCTGACGTTGAGAAGAAGTGATCCGGAGCGGTCCGTTCCCAGCGAGTTGCGAGCGACGCAGTAGTACTCTCCTCTGTCTGTGTACTTCAGGTAGGACAGGTGGAGCTGAGGACGGAAGCTGTCTGGAATGCTGCCGCTCTCGTTGTCTGCGAAGAAAGGAGAAAAATGTGTATCTACAGGCGGACATAAAAAGTGACAGCTTATCATTTAAAACCAGTTTTAAAAGCTTTTACTATCTCCACCACAATGGGTGTGTGACTTACAAAGAATCAAGCGCACCCATCCCTTTCACTTTGTAGGTAAACAAACTGGAACATTGTTTGTTTACCTATTTACTCACTGTTAAGTGAAAAGTAAATTATTAAAAGAATGACTGAAGAAAATATTTAAAGTTAAAAAATGCTAAGGAGTAATTGTTTTACTTTGAGATTATTGGTGGTACATTTGTTGTCACTCCTATTTATCGATACAAAACACATGCAACTGAAGCACTTTCTTTCTTTATATTCTTAATAAGTTTCCTTGTGGTGATAAATGTGATGTGACACAGCGGCGTATTTCTTTCAGCGACTGACCACTAGATCAGAAGGGCATCATATCGATCTGGACATCTTGTTGTGTCAGCAGGACAGCATGCCATTATAAAACAATCTTCAAAGCTCACAACCGACCAACATTCAGCAGGTAGTCCCTGCTGTGTACCTTTAAACCATGCGAAGCTCTCAACAGGTGGGGCTGCATCGCTGCTGCAGGTCAGAGTGACTGAACCCCCCTCTGACAACTCTCCCGCAGGAAACACTGCAATGGAAGTGGAGCGAGGACTGTCTACAGTGAGAAACAACGGAGAAAGCATGATTTAGGACAAAATATAAACAGCTTTGGTAACGCATGTTCAAATATTACAGCCTATTATGTGACATAAAGTGTCTGATTATCATTCCCTAAAATCTCGGCTTCATGCTTTCTTCAAATTGTAAGACATTTGTCCTCGTCTATGAATGAGAGCAAAATAAATATTATCCCCTGTCCATTACTTCCAGATGCATCTCCACGGTGTAAAACGTTAAAAATCATAAAAGTTTCTGTTTTTCTTGGCTGACATTACTTACGCCCCATTGTCAGAGAGACTGGTGGTGACTGGACGTTCTGCGGTGGGATTGGGCGGCAGGTGTATGCCCCTGCGTGCTGCTGGTCGAAGCGGTTAATCATCTTTTTCTCATTCGAGCCGAGGTTCAATCCGTTCCTAAAATATCACATGATAATGGGACTGATGGTGAACTATGATTTCTTTCCATTAGCTGGTAAGAGATAGGGATAGGGGGTGGAAAGGAAACCCAACACAATGCCGACTTTGGGCTAGTTAGCTAGCTAGCTAGCCAGTTAGCATTGGGCTAGTTAGACAGATAGCACAGCTGTAGTGGATGGCATGGACTAGCTCAAAGGTGCCAGTTTTTAGCTATGTCAAATAAGTGTCGTTTCTCTCATCTCTCATCTTTTTCTCTCTTATGTTTGCATCCAAAGATCCACCTAACCAGGGTTTAGTTGTGCCTCTTTCCTGTACACAGTCACTGACAGAGCTATTGCTGCCATTAACTGTGTGTATTATCTTTGTTTTTCTCACAGAGAGTACTTCTGTTTCATTGCTTTTGCTCCATCTTCTTTCCTGGATAAAAACCATTGATTGACCTAAAGACCTAAATTTGCCTTCTTACTCTACTTTTAGAAAGTAATTCTGACCCCGTGACTATTCAGTAATGTGTTTTGCGTCTCCTCCGTGTCCCGTCGACCCCCATCTGGTCACAGTAGATGGCTGCTCATATTAATAAAATGGGCATTATGCAGACTTACCTGTAGAGTGCCAGGCTTCTCCCTGGGGCAGCACATCCTCTGGCCTGGCAACCTACAAAGACTGTTTCTCCAAATCCAAACATGTTGCCTGGCCTCGCTGGATGCACCTGAACCTGGAGGTCTGTGAAACACAGAGACAAACACACGTCATTAAATCCTGAGACTTTTCTGAGATGTCTCAGCAGCTGTAGTTTCTGCTCACCTACCTGTAACATCCAGAGTAATGGTGTCAGGTGAGGTCCATCTCCCCAGCGGCTGGTCTGTCTCAAACCTGAAGTGATACTGGCCCGCATCGCCCAGCTTCACAGCCCGAATCTGAACCGAGCAGCTGGAATAGCTTCCCCCGGTGTAGCTAGAATCCAGGCAGCAACTCAGTAACGTAATTTTACTGTAACAATCACAGCACTTGCAGTTCTTCTCACCGCGTGCGCCCGCGGTAAGATGGGCTGATCTGGTTGGGGTCGGTGTGGTGAGCAAACTCCCTGCGACCCTCAACAGAGACACGGAACCACATAACGCGCCTCACAATGTGACCTGGGGAGTTTTACACAATGTTGTTCATTTAAACATATCCTAAAGCCATAAACAACAACGTATTTTCCTGATACTTTATGAGATACACCAACACATCATACTATTAGTGTGAAGTGGGAAAAAAAAATTAAACTTTTCAGATTTCTTATACTCTGTTAGATAAAACTCTAACAAATTACATTTCCTTGTTTTCACAAACATTTGAACCGTCCATCTAAAGAAATGCAAAATGAACAAATGATCAACCTGAGGGGTAGTCATAACGGCAGGGCAGAGTGACTGTAGTTCCTGCCCAGACACAGATCACTCTTCTGGAAAACGACACACTCCACCTGCTCTGAGTACCTAGGAGACACAAACGCTTTGAATCTTTCAATTGTCAGGGCTCTTTATTTAGGAATAATCCACAAAAATCAGCATCTGTTCCACCACATTTTCTCCAATTCTCACCTGAATTACCATCTCTTGACTGTAAACAGGGTGATGACATGCAACAAGTACATGGCCAGTTGTTTTTCTAATCTATTTCAAACATGAAATCTCAGACAGTAGCATTTCAAAGTTAAGCAGGAAGTGTCCTCCTTGATGTGCAGCCGTGGCGTCGACCTGTGCTGCTGACTGTGGGCCTGGCTGACTACCTTGCACAAAAGACAATCAATACTTATAAATAAACCGGAGTGTAAAGAGAAGGGCACCTGGCAGCAGGACATTGTGGACATAATGGCTCTTAAAAATCGACCACTTGATTTTAAAACTTAAAAGTAAAAAATATAAATCCTAAATTTAAAATCTGTAACTGAACAATCCCCCCCCCACCAAAAAAAACAACATCTGTGAGCTCAACACGCCTTGTTTGATTCTAGTTTTCAAAATGCAAAGAAAAAACTAAACTTTAAAGAATATTACCATTTCTCTCATACCTGGTAAAGCTGTGAGGATGGTGCCCAGAACTAACGCACCTGCCAACATCTCCGCTGTCACGAGCTCTGCTATGTCACAATAAACGATCGGGTGAGAGCTGAAGAAGAACTCGCCGATCACACAAAACGTCAACAAACTATTTAGATCTCAAGAACTCACCCTCAGAGTATTTGCATCCACCTCAGCCAGTCAGATAAACACAGACACTTCAGGATGTTTACGTCCCTGACAGTGATGGAGGTGAGGAGGTTTTATAGCGATGAGAGAGGCTCAGTGTTTGGCGTCTGTCAGATGGGAGGAGGGGGTGAGGCGGGTGATCGGCTCCTCATCCGTCATTGTTTGACCCGTTTCCACTGTTGCTTTTGATTCCACTTCTCCATCTGAATCCGTCTCAAAAGATGAGCTAAAAGAAGAAATTGTGACATCCATGTGATCTTATCACTTCTGCAGCGGATTCAGACGCGTGTCTGTGCTACAAGTCAAATGTCATTAACCTGCAGTACGTGTTAGATTCACTTGTTATGTAACAGTCATTCATTCTTCCTCCTCCTCCTCCTTATTCTTCTGCTCCTTCTCTCTTAGGTGGGAAAAAAGTAATCATAGTAGCTTTTTTGAAGCTAATTTCACCCAAAAAAAAGCTCAATATTCACAGGAAGGGGCTACAGGCAGCCTGGCATCTTCATAGGAATTTCCAAAGTAAAAGCTTCTACATGCTGATCAACCTTAAAGTAAAGCATAAAAAAATGGTACAGTAATATTTTACAGTATCATTCAATACTATATCAGTTATTATGTACAAAGTTAGACATAATTTCTAGCTTTCTGTGTGTGATTATGCCACTGCAATTTGAGAAATAAAATAATTTTCACAATTGTTTCGGCACTAAAGCTGCCAATAAATGTGTTAAAAACCAAACAAACCAAAAGCTATTTTTATAGAAAGATGCAGGTACTATGCGTCTTTCTATGTGCATAGTACCTGCACATAGGTACATTTGCACTTATGTGCAAATGTACCTATGTAGCATGTGCATCTTTTGCAACATGCTTTGAGTCATGTGCAAAAGACACAGCAAGGATTAACAAACAAAATGCAAAGAAAAAACAAAACACAGGAGAGTTTACTGCACTGTATGTATAAAAGTGTTTCATCATTGCTCACTGTAAATAAACTTTTTGTACAGTAAAATTCGTTTTTTTTTTTTTTTTTTTTTGCTTACATGATCTGATAGGAATAAAAACCAAGGTTTTAATTCTTGAGTAATTAAGAAAATGATCTCAACCATAAAAAGGCTGAAAAGTTAAGGTTGTAAAAAAAGTATTTAGTACCAACAGATGGAGTGTAAACCTGGGGCCACTGGATCGTCTGCCCTTTTTTTTTTTGGCAGGCTTTGTATTTTCATTTTAGTTTATTATCCAAAAGTACTTTGACTCTGTTCATGTAAAGGAGTTAGTGAGGCAAGTTATCATAGTAAAAGTCGGTAGGTTCTCCCTCTGCTTGGATATTGTCTCAGCATCAGTCCAAGCTGTAAACAGAGTGACTGACATTTGTAGCTCCATGTAAGGTTTATTTATGAAATGAAACCAGGCCTGTGGGCGGACATTAATATACATAAGTCAAACAGACGTTGACTCCGCCGCCCAGATGTCCTCTTATCCTCTGCTCTAATTGAGAACGGTTGGCAATGAAAGCTACCCGCAGCCAGACGTGTGGAGGTTCGAGACCTTTCAGTCAACTGTGTCCACTTAGCCTGATGAGTCGAAATGACTTTAACATCCTACCCTGCTGCGGCTTGGCCAATAGATGTCAGGTTTAGCCAATTGGCTACTTAGCCCAGCTCTGACCCAGGAGTAATGATGATGTGCAGTTTAACTTTTCTGTCAATCTCTGCTCACAAGCCCTCCACGGAAATGAAACCGTGGATGCACAGATAAAGCAACCTGGTAGAATTTAGCCAGTCATAATTTCATTTGGCCAAAAACTAACTAGACTTGTGTCAAACGTTTGTGCCAATATCATTTTGAAGGGATGCCTAAACGTTTCTGGTAGGTATCAAAAGTCAACCAGTTGCTACATGTTAGCCTAATCAAACATGATTGGTGTAAATAAGACATTCTAAGATGGAAGAACTCAAAAAGGTTTTACTTTCTTTTTGTCTATATTTGATGTTTTCTGTAAAAATATGTTTTGTTTTTTCCTTTGTTCCAAAACTTGATATTACTTGCTTCCTCCATATAACTGGTGGTGTTGAAGGTGGAGGTTTACAGGCTGAGGAGATCAGAGTCCCAAGTTCCCAGGTTCAGAATCTGAAACTGGTTCTGGATTTTCCATGTTTCTATTCACTCTATTATTGGGCAAGCTAATTTTTAGCCACATTTTTTTTTTATCATAGGAGCTTGGTTTATTAATAAAGGTCTTACTCCATGTGCTGTCAGGGAGAGGTTCAAAAAGTAACAGGAAACTCGTCTTAATTTAATCTGGATTTTTCTGTTCCCTCCAACGTTTCTGTCTTCTCTCTTTTTTGATTGGCTCAGTGTCGTTGTCTTGTCTCATTGATACTGGAGAATCATCACATTATAAGACATACATTCCTTAATCTCCGTCTAAATAACATATGATTGAAAGAGACTTTCTGATCAAATCATCATCATGTCCTCACCTTTTCCACAATCTGTTACAACCAGTAGATCAGCAGGTGGAGCAGGTCTTCTGCTTTAATTGTTGGCGAAATGAAATAAAGAGAAAAGACAACAGGGTTAACAAATAGAATACATGTGGACAGAAGAAATAAGAGTTTTATAATTTGGCCTCAATTTCATCCATATTCAAAATTGTTAGCCAGGTAAAAATAGGTTTTCTTACTTTTTTTGTCAACTGGGTTCTCTCATCTACCTCCACCTGACTGGTGGTGTTGAAGGTGGAGGTTTACAGGCTGAGGAGATCCAACCTGGGACGATCAGAGACATTATTGAGCTGCAGAATCTGAATCTGGGATCAGAAACCAATGCTGGGCTCTCTACAAAGTTTCTAAAAAAATTTAATATTCAATGTCTGACTGATGAAATGGTGAAATTTCAGCATAAGATTTTATGGCAATGCTTGGTTTGTAATTGAAGGACCTACTTCACATGATCTCTGTCTCTTTATTCTGTGTCTTCAGGTGTCCCCCCTGTTGCATCAGGATACTTCTTCTATGGACTTTCAGCAGGATTTTCTGTGTCTCCTCAGTCCTCCGTGTCTTCTCTCTCCTGATTCTTTTTGTTTCCTTATCTGTCGTTAGGTGATGACAGCTACCGCTTATCACAGAAACTCTGCCTTTTTGTTTCGGGAGGATGTTCAAAACACTCTTGTTGCTGCAGCCACAAATTAAACTTGGTTTGATTAGTACAGCCACGAACAGCACAACAACTACCCGAGCTCCACAAGGGCATCTTACGACACTTTCCGGTATTAATGTGTGATTCGGTTCGGTTCGGGAGATTATCCGTATTACGGTCTGAAGCGCAGCATCTGCGGTAATTTCTCCTCTGACTTGCAACGGAGAACCTCGAGGTTCTGGTTCTGATGGACTAAATAAACCTAGATATTTTTATTTTGTCTTACAGAAATTTATTGCTGTCCCAAACATAATGATAAAACACACTTGCTGCAGCCACTTCATGAACTTTATTTTTTTTTTTAATTCAAATGAAAAATCTAATTCACATCACACCAAGCAAATTTTATGTAGTTCTACTGTTTTACACTGTCGGCACAAACCTGCAGCTCAGAACGTTCCTGCTTTTCTCTTTTTTGTTACTGTCAGTTCTTCAGAGAAACGAGCTGCTGGCAGTGATGTTAATTCACGGTCATTCCGTCACAAAACTTAATGCTGTGTTCCTGTCGCCCCCAGTGATTAAACTCATAATTACTCTCTGTACTGAGCAGCTCTCTACGAAATACTGCTACTTCCGGTGGGCGCCGGAAGTAAGACCCATAATCGTCTCCCCAGTAGGCCCCTGACCGATAGGGGGCCCTCCCGCAAAAAATTGTTTATATGTCTTATAGAAATAGAAAAAAAAAATCGGGGGCCCTATCAATTGCAAAATTAATCATATAGTGTTTTTAAAATTGTTTAAGTAGTAAAAAAAAAACAAAAAAATCCTTCCCAGACCAAAAAGCACACATCCATATTTCCATATTTGCCCCTGGATCCACATGAAATAGTTGGTTCCTGTTTAGCACTATGCTGCCTAGAAAAATAATAAAGTCAGGTTTTCAAAAAGAGAGAGAGAAAAAGACAAGAGTTTCAATTTATAGCCCAGTTTTTCCTCAAAGAGAGGTGGGTAGACTGCGTGAGATTAACAACCATTTATCCTTATTAACTTAGCTACAGACTACTGTTTGCCTCCATTTCACTAACATTTAATGAATGAAGGAAATAATTTAACAGCATTTTTTGAGATGTCTGGATTGCTTCATGTGTATTTGTTTGCACATTGCCTATGACTTGCTTTTGGGGAGAGACATTTCAATGAGCTAAAACTAATAAAAAAATTTAAGCAACCTATTTGCATGCAGTATGTGGACTGTTGTGTGTAAAATTCACTAGCAGTGAATATTGTGCTAGTATCAGTATTGGACTAAAGAAAGCAAGGCAGTTGCAACCCTTTAAAATTGTGACGCTTTTGATGAGTCAGATGGACTCAAGAAATTGTAACAGCAGCTGCAAAGGGGGGGAGGGGAGAAGGCAAATTTTATTTTTTGTCATGGGACCCAAGATTCCTAGAATCGCTCCTGATTATAACATATGTTAATATTTTAATATTAATGCTTAATTGTTATCTTAGCCTTTGCAAGGTGTTGTAAGTGTAGCTTCCGTTCTTTGTTACCACAGAAACATTGCCACATCTATGATCTAGTAATGCCCACCTGAAAGTGCGCCTGTCCTTGCTCACTCATCTCACCAGTCCTTTGACTGACAGCTATGTTCAGATTATAGGTGCCTGTAATTCCAAGCCCAAACGCTAGTGACGCTAATAAGGGAAATATGAATATCCAGCAACGACATTAAAGCTTACAGAAGAAGAAAAAAGTGCTTCACACGTCGATAGTGTACCGATGGTTTCACGACACTCTGAGAAAGTCTTTCAACCAATTCATGCTAGTCAACAGGAATACTATGTTGGTAAGTCATAAATCTCTGTTTACTAACAGCTTTCTTAGAGTTTAAGTTTGTCTGTCAAACAGAAAATAAAAAAGCAAAGCCAACGTTAAATAACAGTAAAGCTAACTGAGGCTTTTTGTGGTTAATTTGGTGGCGCGCAAGCTAATAAAAATTAGAGCCATTATGTTAAAGCTATACGGTCTTATCAACATGAGGTGTAAGAATTCACTTAGCTTAAATGTTATTTCATAAGATTACAACGTGACATTTCAGAGTTTACATCGTTGAATGCTATTACTCTAAATTATTTCTGACCTGATCTTTACCAACTTTTTTGTCTTTACCAATTTTCAGGAGCTGGCAGTGGGCAAAAACTGCTTAATTTCCGCCTGATAGTCAAAGAGACGCTTTTTTTGCATATTCTCTATCGCTGCCAAACATTACACTTAATATTGACACACACAATACAATTTGCAAACAAGTATATGATTTAACATGAGCTATATTAGCGAAATGGTAACGTTCATGTCTAACTACTTTTATATTTCCTTTAAGTATTTCCTTCGTCTTTAAATAAATAACAATGAGGTCCTGGTTCAACTGAATTCATGCTTGGAATCTATTATGACACATATTTCTGCCCTTATCACAAACTGGGACAGGAGCATCTCTGACATTGATGACCGGAGGGAAGCTGGGGACTTAACCCTCCCTTCTGTTGAGCAACTCTCAGTGCTAATCCTGTAAGATGGTAAGCAGAAACCTGGGAAAATTACAACTGCTTATGTATGTTTTGTATGTTACGTTTTGGCTTACGGTAAATCTTTTTTATATTTTCCAGTATGAAGCACGGTGTTCTGTGCAGGCGTCAAGGGATGTTGTGCTCCATTAAGAGCTGGTGGTATGCTTTTCCTTGTGTAAACTGTCTTTAATTTCAATGAACTATTCACTAATTCATTAAACATGAAACCTTGAGGGATATGTATGATTGACTACAACTGTATGTAATGTGCTTGTCACCAGACATTCCCCAGAGCAGGGGGTCTTGTGCAGCCTGTCCAAGATGCAACATGGCAACAGCAAGAGGTCGCCCAATCAGTCGGCTACATCAGGTCGGAATACCTCATCAGTAGAGACTCTGTATTTTGTTATGCTGGCTGCCATTTCTCCCTTCTAAATCCCCCGTATTTATAACACACTGAAAAAAGTGAATCCAGCTCCAGCTTATAAAGAAAATTGCTTTAATTGGTCATAAGTAAAAAAAAAAAAAAAAAAGAAGTTTATCCAAGTTTATTTAAGTTTATTAAGCTGTCATTGTAAACCAACATAAATGAAGTAACTTCTACAAATTTTATTTAAGGACTTGTGACTAACTAATGCATTTAAAAAAATGCATCCTTTGTTTTTTCAGTCTAGAAAGTGGAACTGGAAGAAAGCTTTGCGTTAAAAGGTGGCTTTCAGGACCACTCCAGATTAGATTAGGGCTACGACGGCGCTGTCGTCATGACAGGCAAACACTCAGGTGTGTGAACAAGGATTGAGGAAATATCCATATATGCATTTTTATTATATGACATACTACGTTATATTGATCGTAGTATGTCAGCGTCTGAGGCTGACTGTCTTTTCTCATTTATGTGTCATATGTGCACACAAAGTGAATTATACGTTCAACATGTGACGGTCAACCTGGTGAAGCCAAGTGAGTCAGCGGCACATACGAACGAATGGATTTGTTCCCGTCACAAAACCCAGAGAATAGTGCTGGTTTAGAGGAGCAAAATATACAGCAGTCACTCACAATTTTTATTTTCTGAAAGAGATATTTTGTGGAAAAGTAAAAAGGTATAAAAAAAAAAAGTTGGATTTTCTCACAGAGTGTGGGGTTGAGTATTTTGTCTACTTACAGGAGAGATGCAGGTAAGATGTTTTACTGTGCAAGCTTTATTTAATTACATTCAAGAGTTTCAACATGGTGTGAATGGTGAAATGTGCACTTCTTACTAAAACTGGAGATTTCGTTCAAGGATTTTGGACAAACACTCGGCCGTTTTCTTCTTTTCGTCAGAAGAAAATCTAGATCCACCCGCTGCTGTACAAATCTGCAAACTAAACTCATTGTCCCTTCTATAAGGCCGGGGGGCGATGGCATGGTAGTAACATTATATAGGTAATGTATTTTATTTAGCGTATCCATGGAAACAGAGTGTTTATCAGAGCATTTTTCAAAAAGTAACGGTCATGAACAAGCTAATTTTTAAGAATTTGACATTAATTCAACTAATTTGACTATAATTAACTAAAATACATATATTTCTTAAATCACTACACCACAGTTTAACATTCCTAACATTTCCACGAAATTCAGTCAAGAAAAAGGCTCATTGGATAAGAAATCCAATGAGCCTTGGATTCATTGGATCCAAGGCTCCAATGAATCCTTGGATTCAGAATGCTACATTCTGTATTACAGAATGTAGCATTCTGTAGTACAGAATGCTACATTCTTTGTAGCATTCTGTACAAAGAATGCTATTTGTCTTTGTACAGCAGTCAGTATTTCTTTATTTTATTTAGCGTATCCATGGAAACTGAGTGTTTATAAGAGCATTTTTCAAAAAAGCTTATTTTAATTGCACATCTCAGCAACAAGACAGCTCAAATTGCTTTACATCATAAGAACACAAAAATTCAACGTCATAAAAGACACCATACAGTCTTCTGTTTTCTTGTTTGGCTGCAGAGAGATTTGTTTTCCAGTGCTTATCACCCCCTTTTTCAGACTGTGGGAGGAAGCCAGGCTACCTGCGGAAAACCCCCCCCCCAAAAAACCAAAACATACATACCTCAAGACTTTATGCCAGGATTCAAACCCACAACCTTCTTTCTGCTAGGTACCAGTTTTAACAACCATGTGACTGTGCAGACTACAATCTAATACACCTCATTTAAATGTAAATAATTTTAACACCTCACGTTCAATTCTCTTTCGTAGAGATCAGGTAAGAAGTGAATCATGAGAATGAGCAGGGAACACAACTTAAACATTATTTAATCTGGGAGAACTTCACATCTGCAGGTTTTTATAGGTCTTTGTATCATTAAAATAAAAGTATTAGTGCTTTATTAAAATGACTTATAAGTGGAGGGTTAGGCTAGTAGATAGGCCTCAATATGTTCCTCATTTGGCTCCTAAAGCTATGAAAGCGGTCTGGATTATGTTTAGTGGAAACTGTGAGTCCAATTTTAAACAGGAACCATAATAGGGAACAGAAAGTCTCAAAAATCCTCAGGATATGGGGTTAAATGAACAATATATTCCAGTTCACAGCTTGGTTGGTTGGATTATGGGTTAGAGTCCAAAATGAGTCTCTATTGGGTGTCCATATTACCACGACTCTTATAGCGTTTAATGATCCCAGATCCCAGAGAGAGAGAGAGAGAGAAAAAAAAAAAAACAATGACTTTGGTCCCTGGCCGAAAACTTTTACAAACCTATACTCATTTTTTTTCTCTTTACTTTCCCATTGCTGTCTGTGTTAGACTGAGTATGAAGATTGGTGGGCTTTGAGCTTAACCTGTAACCACAGCATGACTTCAAAAGGATCATGGCACACTAATAGGTCAAAGCCTGATGTAATCTTAATCGAAAGCAGGCCGGACTAAATGAGTGAAGAGAAACAGATGGATGGAGCTAGATTAAGTGTGACTGACCACAAACAGAGAGAGAGAAAGAGGGTAAGAAAGAGAGAGAGGGGGGGAAGCTTGAGGTGAAAGGTAAAGGGGGGGCGCTAAACATGATCAGACGTTGTTGTAAAAGAAGAAAGATGTAGCAGGAGAGGCAGAGAAAGAGATGGAAGGATAAGGTGTAAACTTTGAAAAGCGTGCAGAAAGGGTAAGAGACGAACGCCAGGCAGCGTCTCCAGCCCTGTACAGTAGGGATGATATCCATCCGCTGACCGCAGGCCAGATGAAGTGTGACCGTCTGGTGGTCAGACTGGACCTGAAGATTTTCCGCTGTTGCAAAACACTTCCTGCCTGCTGTTTTCATGTAATGTGACCACTCACAGTTTGCTCTCCCCCCTCCACCACCTCCTGGGCCGCCATACTTTAAGCTGAACAATATGTTATTTCTGCGTTATTTCTTATGCCCGCGGAATGGACTCGGAGCTCTCCAGGCCCTTCCAGGCTTGGACGAGCTCCACGGCCGCGAATAACGACTCGGCCGTCCAACATGTGTTAGTCCTCATATACTGAGCGGCGCGCTCGGTGGGGGCAAGAATGACGATGATCAGAGCTGCAATCATATCTGACAAGGTGATATGTCGTCCCCGCGCTGTCTTTTAAAAAGCTGCGCGTGACGACTCGATGAGAGGACGTTTTGCCAAAAGAATCACGGAGCCGGCGGGGGAATTTAGGAAAGGAAATAAAGAGAAACTGTGAGGTGGAGAGAAAGGCTGAGTTTCCTCTTGGTTAAACTAATATCAACAGCTAAAACACACAGCCTTTAGTCACTTACACACTTGACTTTACAAATAAGCCAAACTAAACATTTGGTGATTTCTTAAAACTCCTAAATCTCTGAAACGTATTGGAGCTCTATTAAATTTAGCCTGGTTTTGCTCATTCCTGTCCCATTCACAAACTCTGCTGTGGGGTCGGATTTCTGCTCCTTGTCTGCCAGAGACCTGTTTGTGGCTGCTGTGGTATTCCACGCTGAATGAGTCATGTCTGGTGGTTATTATGGGGCAGGCGTTTGGCTCACCCCCCGACTCTTACCCCGTCTAGTGGCAGCAGACAAAAATTACATGATGTTTGTTGAGCCTCGTCCAGTTATGCTGACGAAGAGCGGTTCTCATTTAACCGGGCAAGACGAGTTAAGGGCGCATTTTTGCTTTGTGATGTAAGAATACCAGACAGCATCGAAGAAGATGGCAAAGAAAGCTCTAAAAAAGGAAACATTGACAGTGAGCTTCCTGGAAATGAGCAATTTGTAAAACGAAAACAGAACTGTACTGACTTCTTAACTAATTTAAGCTAAAATTACAACCTTTTGTCTTTGAAAAACACAAAGTTTAATGGCTAATGACAAATAGACAGGCATCTTAAGCGTGTCTACTACTTTCCACAATACAGTTTATGTTTTATTAGATGGTAGGAATCATAATGTCTTACTTATATGTTTGTAAAAGGAGGAAAGGAAAGGAAACACACAGACCCTTATCATTGTTATTGTGGCACCACAAATTTAAAATGAAAAGGAATCTTGTATATTAAAATACAGAACAATAACAGAACAAACTGTACTTATTTGATTCTGTAGTTCTTATAGATTCATAAGAACTACTCTTCTGAGATCTGCAAAACTGAAAAGGAATCAAAAGTCTGCCTAATATCAAACCAGACTAAACCATTCCTGTTTTGTCTTTTTCTTTTTTTCTTTTTTTTTTTTGTATTAATTTAAAAAAAAAATGAAAGTTTTTGATTCACTCTGATTACTTTGCAGGAAACAATTTCAATAGTTTTCAGAGTTGACATAGTCCACTGTATGGATTATACAAATACCTAATACAAGATTCTTCAATAGTCATTTGAAATTTCAATTTCACCGCAGATTGAAGATTAAAAGCTTAAATGCTTTAGTCTCGTTGTCGCCTCTTTTAGGGGGAGCCAAGCCTTTCCTATGGGGGTCAAAACTGCTAATAATACCTCTTTATTTCTTGTAACATTGTGAGAAAAACTAGTAGCAGTCATTTTGTAACTTTGCTTTCTTTCTGAAGATCTTCTTTAGAACCCATACCATACCTTTAGGTCCAACGTTAGCAGCCACTTTGTTGAATGGTTTCGCTGTACGAAGTAGAAAACTGCTCAGCAGTTATCGCTCAACAGCGATTGTTTATCGAAACCCTGAATTATTGTCCAATCATCGGCTTCATGGTAAAGTAAGAAATGTTTTACATAAAAATAAAGAGTAATGTCTTAACATTCTAGTGAATGCTAAGCTGTTGTTTAGTTAAACATTTTTGATATACTCATTGATGTACTTACTGCGTTCTGAGGCAACGGACGATTACCAACCCCAGTCATCTCCCTAATTAGTTGTTGAAATGATTTTTATGTTATTATATTGGATACATTTCAACTTTCCAAGGCCTTGTCATCAGGTTGATTCATCAGTAGTGCTTGTCCAAGAAATACAAACTAACCCCAGGCTGTTATTTCTTGGTAGCGCGAACAAATCCAAACATAATATTAATTTGTGCAGGACGGCCTTTGTTTCCACAGAGTGCCTCTTAGCAGCAGCAAAAGAAACGGACATACTTTGGAAGATTTTGAGCTGGTGCTTAAATTACACAAAGTTTTCATCAAATTCTCACCATATGCAGATGATTTCACATTAGCTGTGCAAAAAACCCCCCAAAAAGCAGCAACAAAAAAAAACCCCAGATAAAAAGGTAATTATGTGAGTCAGTTAGATTTTTCTGTTCAGCTTGGGAACTTTTTCAGCAGAGATGGCGATGAATTCCCAACCACGTGTTTTATTGAAAAGCCTTTCTGCAGCCACAAACAAATTAAGCTGTCTCAGGAAAAGCTGAGGTTCGGTGACAAATGGTTGTGCGGGAGAACTCAGCTCACCTTGTTCACATCTACTGTCTACTTCCTAAATATTCCCAGCTGGGAATCCTGATCCCGGGCCTGCAGTGACACAAACTCTCTGCTGGGAGCCGAATGACTTTCTGTTTCTGAAGCTGTCCGTTTGTATTTCTTCAGTGTTCAAATATGAATGAAAGCCGTTTCCTGGCTGAGACTGAGAGAGAACATGTGTGTCCACTGTATGTGGGAGACAATGTGTGTGTGTGTGTGTGTGTGTGTGTGTGTGTGTGTGTGTGTGTGTGTGTGTGTGTGTGTGTGTGTGTGTGTGCGTGTGTGTGTGTGTGTGTGTTCTGTCTGTGATAGTTTTACCATGTGCAGAGTCCCTGCATGAGGTTGAGTATAGTCGGATATGACGGAAGCTGTCAGGACCGGGCTACTGTCGGAAATCCGTCCTCTGCTAGCGCTACGTCTTCCTTTCCCTCTGCTCGCTCATTCTGGACTTTATAAATAGGTTTTATACTCATTGCAAATTCTGAAACTATCACTAAATTAAAAAATGAGGTCACCCTGATTCAGTACGTTAAATACAGTGTGGCCACGTTCCATTCTGAGCTACTCTTTTATAGATTTGCTGTTTAGTTTGGATCCTTCCAGAATAGCCATAGAACTTCATTTTTTTTTTACTGTTTTACCATTAAATTTGTATTGGTAAGGAATTGAACTAGGCCCTAAAGCTAAGTGTTGTTGTTATTCGGTCGTATTTATCGAGGAAGGTCATCCATCCTACCAGTCACTGGCTTTGGTAATTTAATCACTTGGTCCCAACCTGACCAGTTTCAGGCGAAAAACTTTAAAAATCTCCCTCAAGGATCGCCATGGGGGGAGAAAATGTTGAGTAGAGTAGGAAATTCAACTTCATATTCAAAAATACTTTATTGATCCCAAAGGGACCTTAAGTAATAATTAAATACCGTATATCTACGTTTCCCCCCCCTATCTACCGTCGACTTTATTTCTTTTCCTTGCATTTCACACAAACTGCACTAACAACATTATCATTGTTAGCGCTTTATTAGAGGAAAGTATGACTCAGTAATGATGCGGCTGATTATAGTGTGTTTTAATTGCATCATTTAGAGACAGTTGTAAACACTCACTTACTCAGTGGTTCTGAAAGTCCAGATCCGGACCCAGTCCAGACCATAGTTTTAGGGCATCATGATTTCCACCCAGCAAAAAACACAGACGGGATCTGGGAATTGAACGTATAAAAAGAAATCCACTGTATAAAATTTTTTATTACAGGCTCTTAATCCGCTGTTTTATAAGCTCTCTACTCGGAAGAGGAGAAAAATAAAGAACGTGTCGAATAAAATGATTTTTCACCAAAATAATTAGTGTCCTCGCCGTACCTGAAGGACGAATCATCCACACTGGGAAAATAACGTAGCTTAAGTCACACTGGGCTTTGTGGTCGAGCAGACAGCAAAATAAATTGGGAGGTACGAATTAGGCAGTAGCATCACCAACCGTCTCACAAGAACAAGTGTCAATGAAGGTGGTGACAGCAAAAGCAGACATTTCATAGACATCTTCTTAAGCTTTACCTTACAAAGTTAGAGCTGCATAGGTCATAAAGTGAGAGCTACAGGTTTGGATATTACTATTGTGATTCAGCAACGTAAATTCTGGACGAAGTTGTGTTTCCTTGGCTTTGAGAACACGAGCATGGCAACAGCCTAACCAAAGTTAAAAGTAGACTTTGAAGTGCCACATAGAGGCAGCTATCAGATTCGTCTGCTGCCTAGTCACTCCCTGGCGGTCCTTCAGCTACGCCCCCTGGTTTCATGTCCTCTGGATGGACCAGGCTCCTCCAGCCAGGACTTTCCTGCTATCCCAACCCCAATTCTAACCTTAACCCAAACCCTATAATTAGCTCTTATGGAGGGAAAAAACGAACCGCACAAGCCATTTTCTGGTAATTGACTGCAAGTAGAGTTTAAATAGTCAGAGACACATGCACACAAGCTCAGCTTGCATGCATGCACGTGCTCTCACATAAACATAGCTCCTCATAGACACACAGAGTGGGTGCAGCTGTAGCATGTGCGATAATGAGGCAATCCTTGAAGGGGACTCATCTGGACTGCGTTATATCATCACCCTGGAAACAATCCACTGCTTTAAAATAGGAGTGTTTGCTCGCAGTCAGCTGCGGCATGACCTCATCCAATATAATTTCTACAATCAGGGGAAATAAAAGATATTTAATGGGTGAATTTGCAAAGCACAGCGGTTTACTTAATGTCTTAGATTGTTGTTGTGCTGACTGATTTAGAGCTTTGTCAGCCGCTAATATTTGTCTAAACACAGACTTGCTGTAAATTTGCTTTGCACCTGACTTTTGTGTCCTGAGTGGGATAAACTGCTACAAAAACAAAAGAAGCATCTTAGTTTTCCTACCCTTATTCAGCCACAGAATATCTTAGACAGTCCAAAATTAAAACGCACAAAAAGGTATTTTTTTCCTTATTTCCCCAAAGTGTGGCACATTTTTTGTATTCAGCCCATTTACTCTCATACACCTAAATAAAATCTAGTTCACCCAAATAAGTTCAAAGAGCCACCTGAAGGCCTCAGAGGTTAGTTAGTGAACATCAGTGAACAAACAGCATCATGAAGACCAAGGAAGACATCGTACAGGCCGGGGCAAACGATGTGGAGAAGCGTAATGGAGGATTTGGTTATAAGGCCACATGCTACTCTTTGAATGACTCATGATGTTTATTATTCTATCAACATAAAATGGACAGAGTGTGGCACAACGTCTAACCTACCAAAACAAACATGGCCACAGCAGCGTCGTGTTGTGGAGAAGCTTTTCTCTAGAAAGAAAACTTGTCAGAATTAATGGGCAGAAAAATACGTTTTCTTAAACCAAAGCATGTATGTGTTAGAATGGTCTAGTTCAGAGGTTTACAACCTGACGCTACAGAGCCGCAAGTGGCTTTTTAGGCCTTCCACAATGGCTCCTAGTAACGTTGCTCTTAGTAACGTTGGCTTAAAAGCATAAATAATCAGCTTATGTTTTATTTATAGATTTAGTAATAAATGCTAGTTTAAAGCCTAACACCAAACATAAAATGGGTTTCTTTAAAAAATACAAAACATTTCCTGAAGTAGACATTTCTCTCTTATTTCTTTTGAAGATCCTCTAACATTCGCATCTCTAAAGAAGTCTTATCTGGACTAAAGGCATACGTGACTAGACCTTGTAAAGGTCTAGTCAAAGTCGAAGCCTTAAGCCAACTGGGAATCAGAATCAGACATACCCGAGAAAACCTGCAGCTGTAATTGCAGCAAAAGGAAGTTCTCCAAGGCGTTGACTGAACACAAATACACGCCACAATTTTCACACTTTTGTAGAAAATTCTAACAAAACATGCCTCCTCCCTGCCACCTTATGTTGGTGTAACTAAACCAACATTTACTTTGTGGATACATTGTAATCAAATGTGGAAAAGTACAAGGCGTGTGAATACTTTTGCTCTGTAAACCAGTGTGGCGCTCAGCTCAGGTGGTCTGCCAGGTGTTCCCCTTCTCTAAAGACTGTGTGTGAACTACTGACTTCATGGCATAAACTGGTGTCCCCTCCTGGTGAGGCTTGTATTTCTAACTCCACATCTGGATGCTGGAGTTTTGCAGGAAATGTACTGGTTTATACACTTAAACCAGTGATAAATTGCTATAATAGCACAAATAAGCTAGAATAAAATAAAAAGTTTTTTTATTTATTTCTTTTGTCCTAACTGAATAATCATTTGTACCGATATGGATTCAATTTCAGCCACGTCACTTCTGCCTCAGATTGGATGTGCCGGGCCTGTTCCCCAAGCAACAACTTTATTAAGGTCTGCGCTTGTGTGTGTGTGTGTGTATGGGTGTGTGGGCGCGTGTGCATGCAAGGTTTACTAGAAGGTTGCGGTGGTCCAGAGGGTGCAGCCCTCTCCAGCTGTGGGTTTACAAGGGTGTAACATCAAACGCACACATTCTCACACGTTTAGCACGCGGCTCTGACACATCTTTTACTTGATCCCTCAGAGTCCCTTAACAAGTTCATCAAAAGAGCTCATCTTATTTCATCCATTCCTAGCATGCCATTTATTCTCCAGAAGCAGTTTGAAACACAGCTTTTGTCATGTCCAGTGTAGCCTCACAGGACTTATTTGTAGTTTTTGTGAGTAAAGAGATGCAGACTGGTTATAGTCAGGGTGACGATCTAAGACAAACCCCCGTCATTCAGCGTGGGCTCAGCAGGTGCGTGCGTGCAGCTGATAAGGAAAACGAAACCTCGTCTCTTCGGCCTCCTGCAGTCCGGTGATGTCAGTGACACTTTTAAAGAAGGATTACTTTTCACTCTCTCTGGACGTTTCTGTGAAACTCGCCTGACTGAGGCGCAGCAGTGGAACCGTCGTAAAACCCTGTATGAAGTACGAAATGTTTGCACTTGACCTGCCTTAAAACTGCCTTCACACTTTATATTTGTAATACATATCCACGTTAAGTTTTGTAACATAACGAAAGCTTTCTTTGGTGACTGACATTTACAGTGTCGTTCTTCTCCATCTTGAAAGTGTTGACTTTGGCTTAAAATGCATCTCCATTAAATAAAATACAATTAAAACACTACATGCAGACTTCGGCAATCTGAGAGAATGTAGCAATTGTTTATATTTGTAGCTGGTGGAAACTTACATTTATAGTGCCATGCAAAAGTATTCGCACGCATCGGTTTTACATTTTAGACCGATACAACATTGAATATTATTGTGAAGTGGAAGAAAAAGGATGCATAGCTTTTGTAATTCTGCTTTAAGCAAAAATCTGATAAATGTATTATTTGTATTCAGCCATCTTTGCACTAAATGCCGGTGTTGCATGGAAGCCAAGTTAATATTGCAAAGAACTTTAAAACAAAGCTGGGACATAAAACAATATTCCAAGCTTTGAAGATCCATTTCAGTGAGCAAATGGAAATAGTATAACACAAGTGTAAAACCACAGACAGAATGAAATCCACCTAAATCAATAGGAAGGTCAAATAACCCAGTACAGATCATTGAGATGTGATACAAAAAGACAGTTTTTATCACTTTCTCTTCTCTATAAAAGACACTGATGGGACTTTTGATGAAATGAATCCTCTGATCAGATGGCGATACTCAGTTTCATTCCTTACGCCATTCAGAAGTCAGAATTTTATTTTATGAGTTGCCAATTTTGTGTTTTATGTTTTGATTTGTATCCTTACAAAATGAACTACTAAAATATATTAGTGTATTTATTGTTGATTGTATAAAAGTCTAGGTTCAACCTAATCACTCACTTTCAACTAAATTAACAGTCTGAAAATAAAAATATTTTTATAAAATATGTATCATATGCAGCTTTTGATACACAATGCACCTTTACACATTATTGGCTGGCGATTGTGAAGCAGCCAATCAGGGACTTGTATTTGTTTTCCTCGCTGCTGATTGGCTTATTTCTAGAGCGGAAAAAGGAAGACTGTAGATTTATGTTGCTTATATCTTTTCTGCAAATAGCCTGTATATACTGACATCTCACAGCTATTACTTTTTTGGTGTCTAGATGTGAATATTTGCGTTTAATTTCTTTTCCAGAGGGACTGTGACAGTTAGTGCCTCTCTTGTGCCTCGTGTCTTTATTCTCTCTCTCTCCTTCTCTATCATAAAAACTGCAATTTGGTTTGCAAGTCTCAGTCAGTCAAATCATAATCACTTTGTACCCATGTCTATTTCCATTTCCCTGTAAACTCTCCCTTTTTGTTCCCCCCTGTCTGTCCTCTGGTGATGTGAGCTCCCTGGCATCCGAGGCAGCCAGTCATTACACTATGGAATATATCAGAGCCAACCAAAGCCCTAAAAGTTTGGAAAACTGTGGTGTGCAGGATTTTATTTATTGTTGCCTTTTACAGTAGACAGACCCGGTTAACATAAATCATTTACCAATGATTAAAGGTTGAAGCAGCCATTAGTTTATCTCTGTCAGCTCCAACAACCCGACTGATGCATCCAGGGTTGGCTCTGGAAATGATTGGACTTGACCAGAAGACCAAGACAGCTGAGCTCATGTAACCACCGAGGGAATGACCCGGGGATGAAACACGAGCGGTGGGCAGTGATGGTTGCACGCAGCAGGGGGAATAAAAAGTGAGTGAGAGAGGACTTTAAGAGAAAGTTAAAAATACAGGCAGAGGTGAGGAGGACTGAGTCAGGTGGTCAAATGGTTCCCGCCACCTCATTAGTGGCAGTGACATCACAGCTGATGTCTCTTTAAGACCGCTGCTGGAGCGCCACCGCCGCTCTGTAACGGAGAGCTGGAGCTGCTGCTGGCCAGATTGAGCAGCAGAGTCTGGGGAACTGCTTTTATGTTGCCAATAAGAGGAGGCTAATCACAGCAACGCTTCTTTCTTATGTTGTAATTTTACTAGCCAGGTCAGAAATGAACTACCACAACTAATTTATTAAAAATAAGATTCTAACAATTTTCCTTTAATGCGTACCTGATACTAATCGTTACAGAACTTTCCATTTGGGTCACAGAGAAACAAAATGAGTGTTGCACAAGTGACGGGTCCATCCACAATGGGTTTTAAAGAGATATGTCTGGGATATTTTAATTAAAGTTTTGGTAACAGGTTTTATTTGTTTAATGCTTGCGGTAAATAACTTTCACTGTATCTCAATTCAGTATAAAACCAGATCAGATGGTCCTGGTGGATGAATGCAGCAGATTGTTTGAGATTGGACCAGAAAGTGGACTAAATAGCAGCACTAAAAGTGTTTGTATTGCAATGCGATTACAATATCAGCATATCACCACCAATGGCTGTTTTGTTTGCAGGCAGATTACAAACATCTTGTCAGTATACTGCAAACCTTGTAGCTGAAGATCTGAGCCAATAGTGCGCTTTTGGCCCAGACAAGAACAAAGTATTTTGTTCTTGTTTTCTTATGAACCATAAAATTTCCATGATAACTTACCTGCCCCTGTTTTACTTTTCATCTGTGCAGCGTCTGTCTCTTTTTTTACCAAACTGAAGACATGCTGCAGGAAATTCCCTGGGCAAATAGCTGCAAAAAGTGGCTCTATCATTTATATAAACACCTTTCTCTCCTGAACACAACCTGTTACACTTGAGAAAATAATACCGCTACATAATAGAAATAGCAGCAGAAGAGTTAGCAGGAAGTAAACTTTTCTGACAGAGAAATAATAATCACATTATTAGCTTACAAATGTGATTTATGTAAGCTAATATTTGGAGGGCTATAATCATAAGTTTTTGCAGGATTCAAAGCAGTACCACTGCCCAACCCAACAGGAAGAGACTGGTGTCCATCTTTACTGCTACTTATATGTGCTACTTGATTACAATGCATTGCAGACTGCAATAAAGCAGAGAAATCACTTCAATGTAGTTATTTTTAAATTATATGTTGAACATTGTGCTCAGTCGGCTACTGTTGTTTGAATCTCCAAATCCACTCAGTCGCTCTTCTGAGTTTTTTCAAACGGCATGTTGGATTAGTGTTGTGTATTGATTCTTGTGATGCAACCAGTGACTCCATCTCTGAGCCAATCAGTGACTTACAGTCTTTTGACATGTTTTTAACCCAATTCCACACATTTTTCCACCAGCAAAGTAGGTTCTGAAAAGGGGCTGGCAGCACGTGGCCGTTACTAGTGGAAAACCGCATAGAGCCAAGTCAAGCCGTGCTGAGTAGACGCTTTTGGAAAAGGGCCATAATTTTTAGATTTATACACGTGAAGAGTTGAAGACCCAGACACTGTCTTCTCAGTTTTCATCCTGTAGGAGGCGCTGTGTCTTCCCCTTCCCAATGCAGTATGTGCTCAATGTGCAAAAGAACAGTGAAAATCTTGAATTTCCACCTTGCTTGGTGATGCCTGGTTGCAGGAAAGCAGAAGGAGTGGCCTGCTTTTCAGAGTTAATTGTAGCACGAATTGGACATATTAGAGAAAAGCCTTGGCAGTGCGTGCAGCAATAAGGAGGTAGAAGAGCAGAAAACCCTTGAAGGATGGGGTTGGATAGCATCATTGGAGTTTGGAGAGTTTAGGCCCATCACCGTGATGCTCATTTAAATCCTCAACGCTAAAATGAGCGTGTAATGCCTTCCTGACACTTGATATGAACTGGAGGCGGGAGAGCCTTGAGCAATATGCTTCTCCTCCAGTTGCTCCCGTCGAGTCGGTCCTCAGCCAGAAGCTGTCTGAGCAGACACTGAGCACAGGTGTGAATTTGTCTAATTGTGTTTGTGTAAAACAAAGAGCACGTTAGGAATAAAAAAAAAAAACATTTCAAGGTGAAAAGTCAGCTCAGACAAAATGTAGGAGAAATGAATCTAATTTTAAATGAGCTCCAGATAACAGATTGGAAACAGACGTCCACCCTGCGGAGTTTCTTTTATTGCTCCTCCGTGTTCACAACTGCGACGAGATTCACACAAACTGGATGAGACGCGCTCGTACAGCGGGGGCCACATGCATGACGACAGCCTTCAGACGCACTCACACACGAGATAAAAGTCACACAGACTTTTAATTCCCCAGCATTCGTCTCATTGTTTTACAGCATTCTGAGGGTTGTCGAATCAAACAATAGCTTTTTACTGTGAGCCTGAACTCGCTGCACCGCAAGAGTGTTTGTGAGAAACTCCATCATAAAACGGGATATGAATGGAAAAACCTAAGAGAGCGAGCACGGCTTCAACTGATGTCTTCCAGTTGTGTGACCTCTCTTTCCTTCTGCTTCTTTTTTTTTCTGTCTCTCTGCTTCTCTTGGTTTAATAAGGCCAGCTGTAGAGTCTGGCTCTCTTGGGAAACACAGTAGAGTGTGGCTGGCGCTGAGGCTGCATGAGGCTGAAATTGGGGCTGGGGTGGGGAGCAAGTTATAGGGGGGCGAGCACTTCCGACCGGTTTCCCGATGCAATACACCATGCAGTCTGGAGCGCTGGCAGACGGCCACCATCTCTTTCCCATTCGTCTTTTTAGTTGAAACCTTTCTATTTGACTTGTCTTCCTGTTCTTATTCCTGTCGTCATAACCATGCTCCCTGCTGCGGAAGACCAACAATTACTTTTAGAAAAGAACCACTCCAGACGTCTGCTCAGTGGCATCAAAACAAGGTCAAATCCTCCTTTCTGATTCGTTTCATGAAAAATAAGAACATCTGACAACTATAATAAATAACTGAGTTGCTTGGGGTATCTATACCCATCTATCTATTTGCCGGTGTTCTGCTCCAGACCTGCATCGGAGTTTTGACAGGCCCCTGACCCGTGCCAGAATGGTTCAACTGGGTTGAGACTGTGGGTGTGTGTTGTATATCTGTCTTTGTGTCAGTTGTGCTTTTGTGTGAGTGTATGTCTTTCAGAGAGATTGGACCCAGCTAAGCTGGTGGGTGTTTTTCATCAGACTAATGAATAATATGTCTGAGTTGAGAAAAGAGTATAAAGCAAACGGAGAAGAGGAAGGGAAAGGTTGGGGGAGGAGACGGGTGGGGTAATGACTATCAGATGGTGTTCTACTACTACTGTGCTGCTGCCACCACTACTGCTGCTGCGTCTTTTAAGGGGAGAAAACCACTCGGTTTTACAATTTATATACAGTATATTGTCATTATACCCCAGAACTGTGAAACGACCGGCGTGAGAAAGAACAGCTCTGCCTCAAATGAAGAAAGAGTTCAATGAGTAGACCGAACAGAGTCGATCCCATACCCAAGATGAGACACTTTTTTAGACTTCTTGACACAAAGCTGCATCTGCAAGAAAGGAGCTGATATGTTTCTGAATCCAATTTTTCTCAAGCCCAATTTGAATGATCACAATAACATGAAAGTGTTTTTTTTTCTCTCTCAGAAGCCCCTTTACTTCCATAACTCTGTTTATAATGCATGTGAGGGTTCTCACATTAACCAGCCAGAGAGACGCTGAATGGAATTCAAAAAATAATCTCAATTTATTACAAAAAAGTTCAAAAATAATAAAACAATGACACAATGGGCCCAAAACTGAGGTCAACATAACAAACTACAACTCGGGTGTTAACACAAAGAACTCAAGCACAAAACTGACCTAACAAACAAGACATGAGGGGAACTTAAATAGTGGCTGATCAGACCACCTCTGACACACAAGGGGTAATTAAACATATAAAAACTTATACAAATACAATACCAAATCTTTAAATTAAACAAACATTAGACTGAAACTACCAAATAGAAGAAACATTAAAGAAATGGTCAAATTAAATTAAAGAAAACCAAATTTCCCCGTCCCCTGGCAAACAAATGGAACGGCCCGCTGAGGAGGTTTTGCCAGCCATATATGGATGTCAATTAGCTGGAGCTCTTCTGCTCTCCAAAGGAAACTGGTAACTCAAAACAAATAAATTAATTTGTTTCTTTTAACAAAAATATAAAGAACTGACAAAGTTAACTAAATGTGTGCACTGCAAATAGTTAACTAAAAGGTCAGACTAATGAAAATAATTTTTAATATAAATCTAAGCTATTCACTAATTAATGTCTAAAATGATTACCATTCAGGTCTGTGTGACAGTAGGGTCAGCTGTCACAATGCACTTACTTTAAGTACTAAGTGATCTCTTTAATTCTACCTACAGCAGCAAGAGATTATCTCTTTGTGAATAATATCTTACTGTCACCATTTTTTTTCTTCTTGGAACAAGAAAGCTCAGATAATGCATCCTACATTATATTATGTATTCAGCAATCTTCAGCAATGTGTGATATAAACTCAGAAATGTGTGATATAAACTCAAAAAAAAATGGACAAAAACAAATGTTGGTCCATTGGACTCGATTTGATTGGAGACCAACATTGCAACATTTGTTACGTTTTCAGCTGAGGTGGTTCGTGTTCACACTGCAATGTGTCAAATCATTTCAAAACAAAAATACTTTATTGATTCCAAAGGGAAATTAAATAAATAAAACAAGCCCTCTGAGCAAACTGTTGCCCCTTCATTCTTGGTGGCGCCGCACCAAGAACCACTGAAGGAAACGACATGAATACCTCTGAACAAGACACTGACCGCAACTTAATTTTCACAAAATATGAACAGAAACGGAATACGACAAATTTTAACGGTTGTAGGATTTCTCTTTTGCGTTTGGTAAAAGACCATGAGCCATTGCTCCATTTGCACTAGACTCACTCATCTGTTTTGGTTGCATTTAACCAACATGCGCTGCGCAACAGTCTGCCTCCTGTCTTCGGTCTCTAGTCCCTTTGGCATTCACATAAGCACTTGAACCACAACAGAGTTCACTTCAAACAAACCAAGCCCTAGGTTTTCAGGCAGAGCAGAGTTCGCTTTTTTGTGAAGCATCAGAGTTGAATTGCGCACTCCCACTTCCCCAAATGAACCGAACCGTCTCTTCAAGCAAACCAGAGTTTGATCAAAGCAAACTAGACAGGGCTGGTGTAAATGCATCCTACGAAGAACTAAGGTAAAGACATGATTTGGAAAAATCTAAAGTACCATTCACAGGCCAATCAAACATGACTGTGTTGAGCAATATTTCCTTGAGGTTATTTTTATATCTCCAGCTTTTCCAAAAGCTCTAAATCACACGTCTCCATTTCAAAGTATAATTTCAAAATGTGCAATAAAAACACTCCAACCATTCTAGGTATGTTTCATCTTATCCCTAGAATCTGTCAGTGCAGTCTGATTGACAGCCAGTCCTTTCCAACAGAGGTGTGTCCTCCTTCATTGTGACTGTGTTGCGAACTTAAGTCAACAATTTTATGTAAATTACACCATTATTTTTCTGTAATATAGCTCCTTCCTTTTCATACAACCTTCCTTGCCCAAATACAGATGTGCTATTCTAAGAAGACTCACAGTCGACATTATTTCGAGTCCAACGTGTTTTAGCCTGGAGGCAGTAATTCAGAGTGAAATGGATGCTGTGTCAGACCAGCCATACTCTCCAGAGGGATGCAAATACGAGGAAGATCATGCTAATGCATGTAATGATGGACCACAGTGGATGTAGCTGGACTGGAAAAATCTTTCAAAAATATATATAGGCCGACTGCGTCCGTATATACTGAGTTTTCTCCAAATTGTCCGTAGATAACACGGCTGTTTGGGGAAGTTGAATCATGGTGAGTGGGCGATTGGCTACCGGATGGTTTGATATTTTCCCTCTAAATATTTTAGGAATATCCAAATAAACTGTTTAACATGCTTGTGTTGCAGTATGTTGTCTGCAAGCCAGAGCTGAAAACCTTCGTATTAAATTTCACTTGCCGTATTTTCAAGAACCTCATTGACGCAGTCCATTCTTTGGCGTATCCTGCATCACATTACATCTGCTTTTACTGCCTCTATCAATTTATGTCAAACATACCAAGAGGGAAGATTATTTGGAAGCAAATCCAACATGCATCCTGAAACTAAAGTCAACTGTTTACTGGATTAGTTGCAGTTTTGATTTCCACAATACAACAGCCGTGGGGCATTAAATTGGAGTGCAGGGTTCCAATCCCTTCCGGTCAGCTTGTTTAGATTATTTGATTACTTTGCAATGTAATTTAACTTTATCAGAAGAATTCTTGACTGCTTCATTTGTTGCAGGTAAACGGTAAAATGCGCATCAAGCGACCAGATTAGAGCTCTGTAAGAGGCAAATATGTGTCTGGAGTGACAAAAGACTGATGGACGGTTCCAAATGTAATACTTTCTTTTTTGTTAAAAACTAAGCAAATTTGTTACATTTAGTTTTTATTTTTTGTTCGTTTTGACTTCCACATACTGTTTCCGTTCTCAGTGTTTCAAGCGCTTTGTGTATGTGCTGAAATCAACCGCTGCAACCAACATTGGCTTCTGTTCCTTCACTAAATACCACAGCATAAACAGTACGCCTGAGACACAAAGAAACGGGCGGGGAGGAGGGAGGAAGTGTGGACGCAAGAGGAAAAATCGACAGAGAAATTGAGAGTGATGAATGCTGACTGTAACATTGTGTAACTCGCGTATTATTCATTATGCCATCAGTTTTCAGCAGCACCTTAGTGCTGCCAAGTTACACAGAAGATGCATACCGGCAATAGCTGCTTGGTTTAGAGCTTTCACAAAGGTACCACTGAGGATTCTGGACTCCATAACTAGGTTTTGCATTGGCAGTCAGCCTTTAATTACTGCTGATTTAAAGACGGAAAAGCATGGCGAGATTGAGCAGCTACACAATGATAATCAATAAAATCCCAAGATTTCCTGTCTTGTCTTTTATACGTTTCTGTGTGCTTCTCTTGAGATCCTCTCTTATTCACTTTGCCAGACAAATTAAATAGCACTTGCTTTGTGTAATGGAAGAAACAGGATACATAGTTTTCAACATTTTCAACAAATGAAAATCTGAAAAGTGTGACATTGCATATGCATTTAGCCCTGTAGCATCACTCCTTCATAAAATCTGTTTAGGGAAGTTTAATCTGGGTTCTCGGTTGTGTCTTTACTAGTTTTACATGTCCACAGATTGAAATTTCTTCAGATTCAGATTCTTTGATGAACCACAATCAGAACGGATGGAAGCATTTCCATTCTGACCAGAGATTCTCGCAATGTAACACATGAATGTGGTTTGTTCTCAATCAGTTCCTTACATTTGCATGCTTAGAGTCTTTTGTATATCCCAAGTCAATTTTATTTAAAGAGGATTTACAAATCAGGAGACACTGACTAAAATACTGACCAAAAAGGAGAATTAAGATAAATGAGCAAAACAGGAGTTTAAGAGAAATGACATGACTAAAAGTTAAAAACCCAAGCAAATGTAACCACAATGAACTCTGGCAAAGACATAAAATAACACTAACTTATACCATGTCAGAAACCGAAGAGTACCTTCAACATGTGCTCTAGGTTTACCTGTATTTCGTTCCATTCATTTCCTCATCAGTGCTGACCAGCCTCCCCATCTCTGCTGTGAAAAACACATTTCCATAATGATGCCATCACCATGCTTCACCATTAGGATGGTGTGCTGGAATCCAGAAATACTTCTTTTAACTCATGTAAAGCACTTTGAATTGCCTTGTTGCTGAAAATATGCTATATAAATAAAATTATCTTATCTTACCTTACCTTCAGGGAAATGAGAAGTGTTAGTTTTCCTCTATGCATAATGTTTTGCATGTCCAAAACGTTAAACATTGATCTCATCTGACCAGAACACCTCCAATAGGACTTGTTATTCTTTTCTTTCAAGAATGTCATACTTCCTGCTTCTCTACCAATAAGGCTCCACTCTGTAGAGCGCTGAACTTAAGAGTTGTACTGTCTACAGATGATTCCACCTGAGCTGAGATTTTCTGTAGCTCCGCCGGTGTTTTTATGGTACTCCTGGGACTAACGCTATCCTTGTCTGGTAAATTTTAAGTTTAGGACATTGAGCCATATAATGACCCTGCTTTGAACTGCTCCAAACCTTTATTTATTTATTTTTTCTACAAATATTCCCTAACAAAACTCTGAGGCCTTCACAGAACATTCGTGTATATATAATTGGATTAAACTACACTACTCAGGGCTAATATTGTAAAGGGAGCTGAAAAAACATCAATCAATCTTAAAACTTTTATCATTTTCCTTCCACAGTTATGTTCTGCTCTGTGTAGGTGCATCACAATCTCAATAAAATCCAGACGTACGCTGCTCTAAGTTCAATTCCCCCGCATGAATCCCTTTGCAAGTCACTAAATGTGTTTTAAGATGAGAAACTTCGGGCCCTCTAGTGTCAAAAACTGTGAAGTTGAAAAGACTTCAGCCATGGCTCAGTAAAACCATTAGTGGCTTTTATTTATAAGCTCAGTCTGGCCGGCCATCTTCCAGCTCTGTGGCTACATTGCGTCCAGATTTCCCAACCAGAGGACAAACACAAGAGGGACGGCATTGTGAATGAAAGACACCAATTAGAAAAGCAAGGTTTCACTTGACGTCTCGCAGTCGATAGTTTATCACTGTCAACGATGTGGCAGAGCAAAACACAACGTTTTAGGCCCATTCCTGGAAGCCTGTTCTGTTGTTTTCAGAGGAGAAATGTAGAGCAAAAACTATCATTTTTTTTAACACAAACTTAAAAAAGTACTCAAGATTTCTTGAAAAGATTTTGGTAACATGTTTGCAGAAAACAACTAACTTAGAGAGTTAGGTGATCTCATTGCCCCCTCTAGCTGCCAGCTGATAGTGCTTTATCTATTCTTCCTATCTGTAAACCTTACTCATGTTGGCTGGCTGGAGAGCTGCTGTGGCCCCTGAGGATGATGCAAGCACTGTTTTTGGGTGGATTTCCCCTGGAAAGCATCAGCATGCAGCCAAAACAAACTACTGCTGATGGCTCGCCTCTTGCCTCCGGTCTCTGTGGTCTGCTTTCAGACGGCAGCCGGGGGACTCTGAACGCTCAGAGGAGGAGGAGCACGACAGTCCTCTTGGCCCTCCCTCGGACTATAAGACCAGAGGCGGGCTGAAACACTCAGACCGCACGCACACGTGGAGCAAAACAGGCAAAGAGGAAGACGGACAAGGGGGGAAGACCAGCTGGAAGCAAAAGAGCATGAATCTGCCGGCACAGACCAGTTGACTAGTTGGACTTTTGGAAAGGAAGCAGGTAGAAACAAGTGATAAAGTAGGAAGTAAAGACACACAAAGAAAGACAGAGAGTTTTAATCTTGAGATGCTATTTTGAGCTCTCACAGAGTAACTGAAGATTAAGCAGACTCTGGGAATGTGGAGTTTTTTTTTTATGTTTTTCTTTTAGCAGTTCAGAAGAGAATAAGACAGAGCTGGAATCTGAATGCACCTGTGGGTATAGATCAGAAGACCCGACTTTTTCCGCCCTTGACCTTAAGCTCAACCTGCTGATGTTTTGCTTTGAGTAAAAGGAGGTTATAAACCAAGTCTGCTTTGCCAAACGCCACCAGTCGACACGCGTTGGGAGCATCAACACGTTTTTGCAACCCAATCAAACAAGAGAGCAAAGCCTGCTTGGAAGAGCTCCTGAACAGGACTGATCAAATAGCCATCAAAGATGACTTTTGCCATGCTACGCACTCCACCTCCGGCAGGCCGCTTCTTGTACGGAGACATCGGCCTCCTCTCCGAAGACGACGACGAGAACTGCAGCGAGGGCTCAGGCTCCGAGGACCGCACCAGCAGCTCCTCCAACTCTGCATCCTTTCGCCTGTCCTCGTCGTCCCAGTCCGCCTTCCACATCAAGGTGAACAGGAAGAGAAAGATGTGTGGGGGCGCCGGGGTGAGCGTCACAAACTTGACGGGCAGGCTCGGACCCCCGGGCTCGTCTCCTCCTGGCGAAGTCCGCCAGAGGACGGCGGCCAACGCACGGGAAAGAGATCGCACCAATTCTGTCAACACAGCGTTCACGGCGCTTCGCACGCTCATCCCCACTGAGCCGGCCGACAGGTAAGGAGCGATATTTTTTTCATTGACCGTTCCGCTGCAGGTTTCAAATTAATCTTGCAACTCACGTCTCATCTGACTGCAGGAAACTGTCAAAGATTGAGACGCTACGTCTGGCCAGCAGCTACATAAGCCATCTGGGGAACGTTTTGCTCCTGGGCGAAGGGCTTCACGACGGACAGCCGTGCCACGCCCCCTCACCTCCATTCTTCCACGTCAGCTCCTCCCCCACCCGAGGATCCGACCAATCGGCTCAGCCTAAGCACATCTGTACCTTCTGCCTCAGCAACCAGCGGAAAATGGTGAGCAGAAAAACAACAAGTCAGAGAGATATCAGCTGTACGAAGGTCAAGTCAAGAGGCGTTTACAGCGACATGGTGGTCGTAGAGACGGGCTGTTGGGTCGGGTCAGTTTTGTGTTAAATACCTGACCTGAGATCAGCAACTGTGCCCATAAACCTCGCTGGCCCTAAGGGGCTTTAAAAGCGCCACCTCTTTTAGAGTCCACTTTCTGGGGTGAACGACCATGCAATATTGTCCTGCTGGGGGTTTACTGGAGCAGCTGGCTTGAAAGTTCAAGGTGGTTCCTAAAAAAATCCTCTGCACTCCATATACATGAGTGTTTCTCTGTCACAGGAGCTCAGCGAGAGCTCGGGGGACCTGAGTCGTTTTTTTGTTTTTTTTTTTTCCTCAGAACTCCAGTCAATATGAGCAAAAAAAAATATGAATTTAAAGTTTATACGTGTTTATACAGAGAGATTTATTACCGGGAGTGCGTAAAATCTATTCAGTCGCGTGTAAATTCTTCAGCCGGGATTTGACGAGGTTTTAATTAAAACTGCTGCAAAATTTAATACAGATATAAAACCTAAAATAAGAAGAAAGAAAAACTGCCCTCCTTTCAAAGACAAAGCAGAGGTGAACTTTAAAAAGTGTGAGTTTTGGTTTGTCTGATCCAGCACAGGAAATTGTCATAATCAAGACCACTCTCCCATAAGAAACCATCGGTCTGATGAGGAATTACAGGGAATGAGGGATTGCCATCAGCTGAGTGAAATCAAATATTTACGAGCTCGCTCCGGGTTTTGACAAACAGAGCGGAGAATGATAGAGAGTTGACGTCCAGTCAGGCCTTCCTCTATAACCGAGCCGGCTGCCCATTTAGCAGGATTTATTGGTAAGGAGCTGACATCTGGCAGACTCCCCAGTTACCCCAGCAGTGTGTGAAAGCTAATACCCTCCTCAGTGTCTAAACCCAGAGACCCTTTAGCTGAGGGATAACCAGAGTCTCAGCGGCACAAGTCTCACCCCCGCCACCCCCCCTTCTGCCTCACCCTCTGAACTTGTGCGCCTGAAAGCCTAGACGTCCTGAGTGTCTACACCCAGACGCTCTCAGCTGGGAGATAACTGGCCTGAAACCAGTTTCGGTTTCACCACCAATCGTTTCCCGTCTGTCCCGTCGTTATATTCTCATCCACATCTCCTTTCGTTTGAACCTTCCCTCCTTAACTACTTCTTTGCATATCGATCAGGCCTGCGCAGGTCGGGGCTGTCAGTCAGAAATGTGAGATACCATCTGCGGCTGCCAGCCCGCTGCTGCAGATGCATGACCGACCTGTAAATGCATGCTGCGCGGAAAACAGTTTTGAAACTTTCTGATGTCGGAGCACTCAAACGTGGACACTTTGATAAAGTCCCTCATTACCGGCTGTCAGTCACATTACACTGGTTCCCATCACAGCTGGATAAAAAGCTCTACTGCTCTTTTGTGAGCTAAACGCATTCAAATGATGAAGTGAGCACACATGAAAGTCATTGTCTATATTTTTTTATTTCTTGGTTATTTTTTCAGTTTTGAAGAAAAACAAATAAGGGCGATAAGAGATTAGTTAGAGACAAAGTTTTGATAAAAACACACATTGTAATAAATATATTTTATATAGTCTGGTGATATTATGGAAATGATACAACAGTAAGGCTTTAAGGCCATTTGGGTGTTTCAAAGTAAGGAAATAAGGAAGCAGTGCCAGATTAAAAAAGGCAGAGACCTCTGGGCAAGCGGTGCTGAAAGAGACCCCTCAGCTCATCCCGTCACAGCAGGAAGGGCTTTGGGAATGTTGTCCACAACACAGAATTTATAACCCATTATTTTAAAACTACGTTTCTCAATTGGCTAAAACAGCGGCTTAGTAGATACTGTGGTGTGACTCACTGGTTTATATGAAAACATGTTGCTTCACCTCCATCGGTTCAGATCTGCAGTTTAGATTCTTCCACAACTCAATGACAAGTTAAGCACTTCTTCATTTAAAGGAGGCTGGTTCAGGGTGAGGCAGGCTACTGTAATTGCTCCTGACCTTTTATATTATTCAAATGAGATTTCTAAAAAAAAAATGTGTGCTTTTTATTGGTTAGTTGACAGAGATTACATCGCAGAATTTTTTTAAATATGTGAGGAAAACCTCAAAACGGTGTAAGGTTAAAAGCTGATCAGCTAGACGTTAGCGGACTTTAACCATTTAACTTCAGATATTCATATTAAACATTAGGAAATATTGACTCTTCTCTCCCAAAACATTAATTTGACGCTGTTTACTCAGCCAAACGTCCTCTGTGTTAGTAGAGAGGTTATGTAGACTGGAGCTGTCTGAAACTGTCTGCCTGATCAGCTAATAGGCCCCATTAGCTAATTCCTAAGCAACTAGTTGCTCTGGAAAAGCACAGGAACATAATGACTGTATGTCCCATTGTAAACACAGCAGCTTGTTGCAAAATCCAAAAGCTTACTCCATACTCACTGAACATAGAGACGTCCAAAAAGTTACAGTCGATGAGACGGACGAAGGCAGCTAACAGACTCTCTGTTCTCATGCCAGATTTTAGCATTTGGAAAACAAGTCAAACAGTTTATATCCATATGTGCAAATATTTCCCCACAAAACTTCATCTCAGTCAAAATATATCCATGTTAGTACTCTAAGCTTCTGTTGTCTGAGGCCACTGGCTGTATCAACTCGACTCTTCAGTTTATCGGTCTGCAAACGGCAGTAATGTAGCATTTTAATGCCACTGCACAAATAACAGCTTCAAAACACAAAGTTTACTCCTGAACTTTGAGATGACTGATGATTTGTAGCTGATGAGGTGATTAGATTCAGGCCTCGCAAGGAGAAGTAGCAAAGTGACACGGCCGAGAAAAACAGCGACAAACTTTGTAAATAATCTTCATTTTATTGTTGCATCCCATGGATATGAATGTTTTCAGTTTGAGTTGTTCGAAGTGTCTAAAATCAGCTTAAGATGAAGGTTCACTCTCCCTCTTGGAGGATTTATTCCCTTATTTTCTACAAACTTTTTATTATGTCGTTCATCCACTAGAGGTACGGGAGCCATTCCTCGTTATAATTTTAGTGTATTTACTTACAAAAAATGTCTTATCTACCTTTGTAATTGCAGAATAAGCCAGTCATCTGTCAAACTCAACTGAAGAGGTTCATCCTCCAATACAAAATGCACAAATGAGTCTTAAATTCTTATATTATCACCTTTTATAATACCTGTGGAGTAGCACTTAATGTGTTTTGGGCTTCCTGCATAAAATAATACACTCCTTAAAATGGATATTAATTAAGTGCATTATTTCACAAATTAATACCAGATTAGTAATTGTTCAGAGGAGCAAGCGGTTGTGTTTGTCTTGTATCTATCTGCCTGTGTTTATGCGTAAAGAACCATCGGCTCACTTTAGCGTTGCAATAAGCTCAGTGTAACAAAAGGAGGTTTTCTGTGGGATGGAGTCATAATAAAGTACATTACTCATGTTTACTGCAGAGAGAATGTGTCATCATTCACTGTAAGCTGGAATAATGCAGATTAAGTTTCAGTTTCAAACACTTAAACGCTGAATCACTGCTGCTTTTAAAATCATTACAAGCCATCTGCATTCATACACACAGAACGAGACTTCTTAATAAGCCTTATGATGGATTGCAAATGTTTAACCGTGTTTCTCTTTGGCTTGCATAAGATCTCATATCTGTGTATATTATTAACACTCTCCAGATCAAATTTATTTTATTACTTTAACAATAATAAAAAAATGAGTAGTCCATCTAGTCCTGGAATGTAAACGATTAACTGTGATTAGCACTAATTTGGAGCGTTTCTTTGCCAAATTTCTGGAGTGTGAAGGAGTGTGAAGGAGTGTGCAGGAGTGTGTAGGAGTGGGCTGAAGGGCAGAGTTGGCGCTGGTGATTACAGAGAGCGAGCTAGAAGAGGTAAAAGGGGAGTTTCTGTTCAGAGCTCTTTCCTCGTATGTTTTCATAGTTATCGAGGTTCATCACCGCTGTCAGCTCTGCTTAAACCAGCCGCTTCAGTTACTCCCATTTCCAACGCAGCAGAGGGTGAAAGTGAGAAAAGTATACAGTCATTTCCTCTTATTATGGGTGACTATGGTGTAAGTGTTTCAAAACAAGCGGCCTTGTTACTAATGACGGCTGCGCACACAGCGTCACGTGTGACATATTCAGGCAGGTAGTGAGGTGAATACTAATGTGATTTATTCATCTGCTGCACTTGATCCAAGGGTCAAAGAAAGCTGTAAGGTAAAGCAAAGATAAATAAAATGATTATTACGTTTTATATCAGTATCATAGGAAATTGACTGAATTTTATTTCACACTTTGATGGATGCAGGTTAGTGTGATGTGTAGTCTGTCAACTGGAAAGGTTGTGAATTTGGTTTCAGCTTTCGTTTTGCTACTTAAACCTTAAAGCTGTTCACCAGTCTCTGTGAAGCTGTTTGAGTGCAGATCGGTGAATGTGACTTGGATTCTAGAAACAGTTTGGCAACTCATTGAGACTGGGAACCCATTTGATCTTTTTGTTTTTGTTTGGTTGTTTGTTTGTTTTTCTACTCTAAAAATTGGTCCAATTTATGTGCGGTTTTGCTAAATACAACTGCCTGAATACAAATTGTCAGACAAATCCACTTCATTACAATAAAATCTAGTCAGATGTGGGTAGAAAAATTGTAAGTAAGAGTAGCACAACTTCCCCATGTATTTACTCAAGTAAAATGGTATTTGATTAAAAGGCTACACAAATGCTGAGTAACTAAAAACATCTGATTTAATACTATAAAATGAGACCTCACAGACAAAAAAAATGATGTGCAAATATAAAACTTTTAAACTAATACTTATCGTAGGTGTTATGGTAGAATAAGGTGAACATGCCATTAACATAATTAGAAGAACAAAGCTTGTGTATGTAAAGACGAAGTCTCACTTTGACATAAACTCTTATTCAGTGACCTTACTCTCAGTGGGTAAAGTATCCAGAAGTTTTACTCCAGTACGAGTAGTGATTCTTAATAATAATATCACTGAAGTAAAAGTAAAACTATGAATAGTCCAAAACGTTACCCCACTCAAGTAAATGTAGCTAATTACTACTAATATTTGGACCTAATTATATGCAATTCAAGCATGATGTAGTTATCAAGTTCAAATGATTACAATGCCAGTTGGTAAAAATACCATTGTTGTTTCAAAGTGTAAAAAATCAATGCTTCTAATTTATTATTATTTGGAGTAATTGTACAATTGTTAAGTCTTTATCTTGGATATTGGAACTATTTTAAGCTGTTTAATCATACTTTCAGAACAGGACGACAATAAAACAGAGTTAAAAAACTGGAATCAATGATGAGAGAGTTTCTGTATTAACGCCTCTGATAGTTGTGTTAACTAAAATGGGGAGGCGGTGAATGAACAGAACTGGGCCTGCCTCTTGAGTCACGACTGATGCATGTATCTTGTGAAGGATGTCTCACTCCACCTTCACTCTCAGGTGTCAGGAGTCAACATGTAACACACGGCTAACTAAGGATTTACAGTTAAATAACCAGAGCGGTCATCAGAGGTCCTAGCAAAGATTTTTTTTTATATGTTGGATAAAGGGAAAGAAAATCCCACACAACGTAAGTGCGTTTTTACATCACCAGTCGTTTTGAACCCCTAAAGCATTATTCTTATTTATACTTTACTGTTTTTAAGTTGATCAATGTTTTCAATTGCTCTTTTTTCAAAATGGGTAAGACACAAAAGCATAGCACCAAAGCGTGTTGTCTGTCATTAGTCAGAAAATGATTACAATAATATGAGCTGCTAACCCATCAGAGTAGTTATTGCAGGTTTAAAGGAGCATGGACAAACAAAGCCGGGAGGTTTATCTCAAAATGATGAGCACAGCAAAGGAGGTCAGAACCTTTCTTCTTTTTTTTTCAAAACTCACAAGTAATAAAGCTGCAGCAAATTTTTCAGTGTGCGATTACAGTTCTGCAGTAAAAGATCTTTATAGATCTTCACAGTGTCAGGTTTAGCAGACCCTTTGGACTCCGCGGATGGTGCGTGGGGCCCCCATGAATTTGGTTTGCTCCCTTCAGATCTCATCAGATTGACGTGTGGGCAGCTTGGAGGCTGCATAAGCATGTAGAAATCCTGGTCGGCACAGCCGTGCTCTACCGGAGCAGATTCTGGAGGCCCGTTCGCTCCTGGTCGAGGTGAGCCCAAGGTGATGGCTTGTAGTTAAGATGGTCTTTCCGTACATAACAACTTTAACCATGCTAATTTGTCTACTTCTGTTTTAAGGGCACAGAACTCTGTATATTTTTACAGCTTTTTCCACAAGTGTGGCCTATTTCTATTGGCTCGAACTAGGAAGAGGGTCAGCTCAAATTAATGGCAAAAGAAAATAAAAGTGGTAATTTGTCTGCCAATGACTGCAATTCAGAACTTCTTTCCTTTTAATCCCTGTATTACAAGTCGAGACAATTTGCCCAATATCGGGGGTTTTACAGCTCTTTTTTATGGCATAAAAGAGCTGTCAGATGTTTGGAAACAACATAAAAACGCTGGAAAAAATCCAATTATCTTGGTACTTATGGTGTGGTTGCTGTAAATAGACCATTGTTCCCTTTGAAATGGGCAATTTTATTGGCATTTTAGGGCGCAGCCCATATTTATTTATGATTTGAGTGAATGTCTCAAAATTAAAAACTGAGGTTCAAAGTCAGTGGCACAGCAGACGAAACATGATGCGTGCGCTTCACTCCCGCTCGGAGAGGCTGATCCGAAGCGTTTTTGTACGCAGTTATCTGTGGGTGTATGAAAAGAAAAGGCCAAATCTTTGCGGTGAATTCAGAAAGCAGCTGATTTCCATTTGTCTGTTTTGCTCCACTTCAGGATGAAAGCAAAGACTTGCTGCAGAGACTCGTGCATCAAAGCGGATTGTGTCGTTTAGTGGATGACTCAGTTGAATCGGGTGACTTTTGCATATTTTTTTTGCCCACACAGTCACCTCACAAACACACAGACACGTCCTCCCTCGGCTGGCTCTCTGTGTCTGGAAGTCATTGGCAGAACGGAGCAGAGCAACAAATGAGCTAATTGTTCTGTAAATGATTTATCCTCTGCTGAGGCAGTGCAGCCAGTGTTTAATTCAGCGGCTGCTATTAGAAACACATTGAGGCTGAGCTTTGATGGTGATGGTAAAGGAGCCTGGAAACCGCGCTCTGTGGAACGCCCTCTCTGCTTACACTCACACCTCCACAAATGACACGCACACACACACACACACACACACACACACACACACGTATATATATATATATACACACACACACACACATGGGTGCACAACCTTTCTTGAGAGTTTTTTAATAAAAGTGTTTTACTTCTATTTCCCTTTCCATGTCAGCCAGATGGCAGCTCTTTGCGTCTATCTAGACTGCATAAACAAACCATGTATGATAGCTGAGGAGCTCTGGATCGCCGCTGCGCTTTCAACGCTTTCTAAAACTAATGGCGGGCAGGAAGTTTTGGAAACGGAGATGGAGACGAGGAGGAAGGTGGCCAACGAGTCAGCCGGGATAATCAACTCCGCTATTTATCCTCCAGTTTGGACGTTTGCTTTTAAACCGCGCTTTGCGTCTTTAAGGAGGCCCAATCAAGCGTGCGCCTAAAGAGGGCTTAAATGCGTGGCTGGGACGTGTTCAGAAAGCACGCCGATGGCTGCGGTTCTTACAGCTATTTGGAATATTAGACCGCTTTAGCTGGAAAAAGCATTGCGTCACTCTCGTGCATGAAGCTGACGTTTCAGTGTCATAGATGAAAAGCGATCGAGCCGGAGTTGACTGGGAGTTAATGATTTGTGCCTCATAAGCGGCAGCATCGCCTTCGTGCGTTTCGTTTGAACCTATGCTAATGAGGTGCATCAGGCTAGGGTCATATTCTGCGGCTGTTTTTTTTTTGTTTTTTTTAATATATTCTCCCCCACGTTCAGCAGTCAAACGCAGAGCCGTCTGTCCGCTCGCGGCACACATGGAAGCAGTTAAACCCCCTAATTCAACACCAACAGAAGAAGTCGGGTCCGATAACAAAATCTATTAGCAAAACTATCATTCTGTTGTCATTTGGCCTCCAGGGATGGAGCCGCTCGCAGGGCAAATTAAAACACAAACACGGAGCTCCGAGCCTGGCAGGGAGAAATACAACATGGCGAACAGGAAAGCAGAAGTCGGCGCTTTTAATTAGGCCGCTTCTTAAAACAATATGTGCTGAAGCTAATGACAAATTTGCTGTTGGAGGGCGGACATGTTAGCGCCGATGATGAAGTAACGCTATCGGCATAATGGGGCAGAACAAAGTGGGAATGAAATCAAGCTTGTTCTACTCATTAAAGCATTAAAATATGGTGGTAATAAAATACACGTGCAAACTGGGCAATCTAAACTCAATCAGTTGTTTGTCAGAGGATATGCATCAAGAAGATATAGTAAGGTAACATGAATGTGCTCTAATCCAAGAAAAACAGAGGCTGGCATTGGATTTTCATGACCACCTGTAACCTGTCTAAAGTTACAGGATCAGCTACAGTCATCCCGACTGCTGCTAAACAATACAACATACTAAATATTACCCCAATAGTAAAGTTATTTTGAAGCTTTATTTACTTTTTGGTGATTAAGTATTGTTCTCAAGCGCTCACAGCATGCATATAAAATTATGAGTATATGAACTGTTCAATATGGAGTATATCGTTCCTTTTTTGCGCTTGTGCTTTTCTTAGAGCATCACAAATATAACAAGGTGACATTAGATGGTTAACCAGTTGTATTTCTCCAGGTAGAGAAATGCTTGGTAACTATGGCTTTAAAACCTGAGTTGTCATGATGTCACATTGTGTGTGGTGTTGGAGTGGAGGCCCGAGACCTGGAGGCCGTCGGTCCTTAATGCAGCCATGTTTTGCTGTATAATAAAGGCCTAAAAGGCCACCAGTGCCACAAAGTAGAAAAAAAAAAACACTATGCTGTCAACTCCAGCAGCCATGGCGGTCCTACAAGTTGCTAGACGTAGCCAAACCAAATCATCAACTAATTTTTCATGTGCTCTAACCGTAACGGAGGAATAGCATCACGGGAGGCCAAAAACGAGTGAAAAATAGGGCTGCATGATATCAGAAAGTGATGCAATGGTGATATTATTGTTGAAAACTGCAGTGACATCACTTGTGATGGATCCACATTTTTCCTCTTTTCCAGCTGCGCTTCCAACACTCTGTGACCTTAAGCATCTTGGGCGCTGCGTTCTGGCCCAGTTGTGGGCATCCACTGCAAAGACATTTAACCCGACAGTCTGTTAGCACAGTAGAAGCTCATGTTGGCATTTTCGCAAACAGGCGTGCAATCCAAAAAGTAAATCTGTTTATGGCTACAAATAAACTTTCTTCTGGGTGTTGTTTTGTCAAAATATCTTTATTTAAACTTTCCTGTGTCTCGGCTTGGAAAAGGGAAAAAATATCCCTTTTCCAAGCTGCTGGTTTTTGTGTCAGTTTTATAGCTTTGTTTTTGTTTAAGTTTGGTGTTTATTTTACTTCATGGACAACTTAGAAGTCAATAACAAGTCAGCTGTTTGGCAGTGAGCAGCAACATGTGGGGTAGGGGCAACCCTGCATTACTACATCCTCTGCACAGCCAGAGAAAACTCCACTTCTTCTTCTTTGGTATTTCACTGACAGGACTTTAAACGCTACAAAGGAAAGTCTCAGCGGTTTTGAAACTGTAACTTTTTAAAACCTCGATACCGATAATCGGTACACGTCTACGTCCAAGCCACATAATGGCAAATTGGGACGTTTTGGTCTGCTAGTTAGCTCACTTTAAAGGTCTGATGTGTGATTTTTTTAATTGATTGTCATTTATGAGGGTAACTACGGCTTATATAAGCCACTGGAGACAGTGACACAGTCTTAAATATTTTCACTTAATAATCTAAAAGGATATAAGCCGCTTTCATTACACGGTTAAATACCAGTGTCCTTATATGAATGCAGGCCTGAGCCCAAGTGGAATTATTTTTTCCAACTAGTCAGTCCTGTCCTCATGCAGCCAGGGACTAAATTAGATGTTTTTATTTGACAGACCGAGCTTAAGACAGGGGAAAAGAAAAAGAAAAAAAAAGAGTGCATGGAAAATTCACAATTATAGGTAAAGAATCGTAAGGGTTGAGTTTCGCAAAAAAAAAAAAAAAAAAAAATAAAATATTGAAGTTTAAATCTGTGAGTTAAGATACTTTAATGAAAGTGCTTAGTGTCTTCACAGGCTGCTTTTCACCATAATAGAACAATAATATTGTTTCAGGGTGGTGATATCTTCATATTGTATCTTGAGCAAACATCATCAGGTAATCATATTAGGGTCGGACAAATCGCCCTCTGGGGAAGCTCCTGGTATGTGTGTGTGGAAAGAGGGAAGAAAGAGCAGAACCGTCATCTGACCGTGACCTATTAGTCTTTAGCAGATTGTTTTGACTACCAGGCCGGCCTGAAGGCGACCCCCTCCTCCTGTTTGGACTGAACCAGTCCGGGTCCAGGCTCCGCAGCTACAGCTGCAGCTTCCAAGCTGTCACCGATTGCTCGCGACGAGACGCGGGACGATTCGTCTAATGACTCCGTACTAATTTGATGTAATTTTGGTAAATTGGCTAATTTCAACGCCCAGGTTTTAAGTGAAATTCGTGGTGTATCCTCTTTCTCCAACCCAGAGTACTTTTCCTTCCACTGATAAATGCCTGCAATTTTCCACAGCGCTTTCCAGCAAACACCGGAGAGCGCGGGCTGCACTTGTGTCTCGCAGCTGTTGGTTTGATGGTTTGTGTTGGGAAAGCGAGTACGATAACAGGAGTGCTACAGTTTGGCCGCAGTTTCCCAGGCTGTGTTAAATTCATTCTCACAAAAAAAAAAAAAAATAACATTTTTGGCTAAAATCCCATGACGCCCACTGCCTTACTCTTAGTTTTGAAGTGCGCATTGCTGGATTACGCCACAATTCAAGGAGTCTGTAAGGTCTGAGAGTTAAACGCTGAATCACATTTTACCCTTTAACTATACTTCTATGAGGTAGAGCATCAGATTGATTTTTTTTTTTTTTTGATTCGGCTAATTTAATTGTAATATTTATTCCTTAACTTATTTTCTGTCTGCTTTGAAATGTGCTGGTATTTTTGGTATCACTAATGTTTAATAAATCAGTACTAAATACTTGTGTCATTTTAAAATATTTTGCCGTCTTAAGAACTATTGTAGTTTCATGTGTACTAATGTATTTCATTTGTTATCCATTGGAAAAAAAAAAGTTTAATTCATTGACGGCTTCTGATCTGTTACCATGGTGAAAAGTAAATGTGTTATATAGATTAAATTTTGTTGTACGTATGTGTAGGTGCAGCCAGACTAATATAACTCATGCACGTATAAAGGTTTTTATATAGAGAGTGCTATTTTAGAACAACCACAGAGCATATTGTTTGCTTCAGCAGTTTTATTTAGTAAAATCTTAATAAATTTCACATACATTGAAGTATGTTTATTTTTTAGGCGATAAATTAGATCACAAATGTTCACATATCAGGAAACAGTGAGAGCTGCAGATTTATCAGCTTCTTGAAGGACCGCTCTGTCTCTAACCAATACCTAAAGTACCAATGTGTTGGGGTAGTCCAGTTATTGCTCTTCAGGGTGTAACTTAAGTAGCCCCCATGGATCCAAATTCAATGGTAGTAGATAAGTACCAATCTAATCAAATGTGTGAAACTCAGATTAAGCCTTCAACACTGGGCAAATACTGCTGGGGGTAAAATTAAACATCTGATGCTCTCAAACTGTAAGAGTTTCTCAAGTGCAGCAGGTTTATTTATGCAGAGTCACTAGAATAATAAAGAGCAGAGATAATAGAAACCCTAAGTAAAGACTAGTCGTAAAAATGATCTCCCATAAAAAAAAATCACATTCAAACAAAGCTAACACATGTCAGAAATGGACGGATTAAGCGATCTTTGACCTTTACGGTTAAGCTGCAGTAAACGGTAACTTTTTCCATCTGTATCTCAAGAAGCCAAATGCGTTGAAACTTAATGCTGCTTCAAGTTTGTCTTGACCAAATTATTGTCTAAAGCCGGTTCCCGGGGCTCGACTTTAATGAGGCCTGTGTGAGGAATTGACTAGATGAGACAGGATGAAAGTGAAGCATCTGAGCTTCAGGTATTTCCTGAAGATCTCTCAAGCGCAGAATGAAGTTCAGGCACCGAAGTTTGGCAAATCTTTATGAATTGACTTTCTTGTCTCTTTAAGTTAAGAAACGTTGATTGTATTATTCTATTGTATGTCGAAAGGAAAATGATCATCGGCATATTGCGAAAGCCTCAGGGTGAAAATGAAAATTATTTCTTTGTTTTTTTTAGCAAGGCATTTTGAGCAGTGAACTTGTGTAAAAAAAAAAAAAAAACCTGGATTAAACTGTCACGAAAAGGTCACATGAAGTAGCTGCGCTTTTGAAACTTAAATTCCTGCACACAAAGCACCAACCTCTAATTGTTTGCGTGTTTGCTCACGCTCGCTTTCGCAGCCAACTACAAGTGGTTCAGTCACAGTCTAGTAACGACGCTCATCTCTGTCCAGCTGGAGGACGAATCGTCACTAATCGTTTCGGCGCCCCAATCAGTGGGAGGACCGATTCCTGTCCAATTCCTGTGATTTCATCCTCCGATTACCACCTGATACCCGTCCAAACACCTACCCACCGTCGCTGATGTCAGTCACATGGACTTTTCCAAACACCTACACCTCGTGCTATGTCTGAAATAAAGGAAATGTGTTACAGGTGTTTAGAAGGAGGCCAAGCTGGGAGTCGGAGAAGGTTAGCTGAGATGATATGAGAAAGGAAAAAGAGCAAGGAGTAATAAAAAATAAAAATAAAAAAGTCTCCCAAACTTTTTTTTTTTGGCAGAAAATACAACAAACTCATCCAAATTCAATTTGAATGAGAACAGATTTTTGATTGGGAAACATTTATCAGCAGCCAGGGATTAGGTCTTAACACCATTAGATCAGATATCATTAATTTTTGAGACACGGCAATGATTGACTACGTTGCAAATCACTCAGAAAATAGCCTCATTAAAAACCTTTGAGCCGGGCTCGGCGGCGGATGGCCGGCGCAGCGAGCAGGGGAGAGGTTAGGTGAGGAGGGAAAAAGTGATGTTATTTTCCTGGCCAGATAGAGAAAGGCTCCTCACCAGCCAGGAAATCAGGGCTCCTCTGTTCCGATACCACAGATAAATGAGGAATATATCGTCTTACGCTGCGCTTATAAATCAGCTCATGATGTCATCGTTCAGCCTGCGATCGAATTAAGCAAAACACGTGTTGCTCCCTGCTGCCGCCGCGGCGGCTAACGTTGCCTTGCTACTGTGTGGGAATGTGTTTGTGAGTTTACTGCAGCCAGTCAGGGCTAATTTACTTTCTCAGCAACCAAAGGCGAAATGCTTACAAAACCACACTGATTGCAGAAAACCAGATTCTGTTGCCACAGCAGACAGTGAAGTTGTCTGAAGTGGAAGTTCGTGACTCCCCGGGTCCCGCCGCCGGAGGTTAACATCGACGGCAGAAATGTGAAAAATCCCTGCATTTTCTGGTGTCGCCTTCTCAATGTTGCATCGTTAAGTCCAAGCTGAACGTTCCTGACGATCTGACACCGTGTTCTCTTTTCTGTCGCAGAACAAAGACAGAGACAGGAAGACGAGCATCCGAAGCTAACGCCGAGGGCACAAACCACACGGACAAAATGTTCACGACTCTGACGGGGCTTCATGTGATTTTTTTTTTTTATTACAACCACTGCAGCTTGAAGACTAACCAGACTTGTGATGCATTTTAAAGACTTTTGAAGGATTTATGTAGCACTTCCACTTCCTTTTACAAGGAACTTTTTAATGTTTCCTTTTTCTATTACTTTATGCGAACTCTTTGTTTTACAGTGAGGAATCGTGAACAAGACTTTCCATGGTGGATTTTCACCAGCGTATCAAGACTATAGAGGAAAAAAAAAAAAACACAGTACTTCTAAAAAAAAAAAAAAAGAAATACGGCACATGATCTCTCCAAACCCACGAATTTGTATTCATTAAAAGTTGTCTTATTAAAATGTAAACTGATATAAAAAAAATGTATATTTATGTAACATAACAATATATAATGAAACTGTTATTTAACAGACTTATGGCATTTTTGATGTTTTTAAGTGCAGACTTTGGTTTCTGACTCAGTTTGTAGCATCACAGAGAACATGCTGGAACTATGGTGGTAATGGTTGTTTCGAATATTCATCCCTGAAAGTGGAAAATAACTCGAGCTGACCAATAAAATGTTTGTAAATCTGGGCGTAAATCATATTTTTCTGAGCATACTGTATTTTCAAATCTTGTCCCAGTAATTGCCGGTTCCAACCAATAAAGCTTATAAAGTTTCCATTTTGAATTTATGATGGCACGCAGATGTTTTCTGAAACCAAATTGTGGGGTTTTTTTTAGGGGATACTTGCACTGCTACGGGAGACACGAGAACCAACGAAAGCCTTTTACGAGAGCAAATTTAAGGCATAATTATCTGAAACAAGCAGAATCGATGCTTTTGTTTTTACATTTCAGTTTAGATTTCCCTTTAATTTCAAGCTTCTGGTTTGTTTTTAACATAACAGATGAAATCTGTTAAGTTGGATGTTTTTGTTGCCGCTCTTTGCCTTGGCCAAAATTATCTTGAAAAAGCATTATTTGCTTTTTTTTTTTTTTAAATAAAGGTTGAAGTAAAAATAAAAAAGAAAGGCTAAAGAGGAAATAAAAAAAAGCAAGATTAAGAAGCGGAGAAGCAGGCGAGCATAAGAGCTGGGGTGGGAGAAAGGGTTGAAGTGGGCTGCAAAATTGCATCTGCAGGTATGGCTACTTGGACATCTGCCTTTGTCCCTTTGCTGTCCTCTTCTTTACCTTTCCACATGCTTGTTCTCTTTTCTCCTCCTCTGCTCTTCCTCTTTTCTCCCTGGAGTGCCACTGGCCAGAATCTGGTTGGTGATGGCTTTCCAGTGTGTGCATCCTGACCGCGCTTACCTTCCCATAACCTTGTCTGTCCATCTTTCCAGCCTCTTCTCCGACACGAGAAACAGTATTTTATTCTTTTTTAACATTCTTTTGATTTTGGCTTTGTGAAAAACAAACAGGATGCTCTTTACATTTTCTTAATTGTCGTGTTTAGGTGATCTCAGGGAAAGACAAAGTCTTTCATCCGAGTAAACCTTCGTCTGATGACCGTAGAGAACATGATGGTGCCTCTCTTCTAACTGTGGTTGAAAATTGAACGATGAAGAAACGCCCACATGTAGAGGTCAGCTGACGTCGGCGGTATAGGGTTGGGGTTCACCGTACAGGGTAACTGAGGCTCACTTTCAAGCATTTAGCATACATTTGAGTCGGACCAATGGAGTGAATAGTTCAAAACGTCAACATAAATAACTAAAGTAAACTAAATGAATACTACGACTGGCTGATGGACAATACACCTTACTGATGTTTGGAGGGTTGAGACCGCATGTTTACATACACTTTATTAAAAGAAACAAGAATAACATGTTTTTTTCACTGTCTCACATTAAATTAAACTACATTTACATGATTTAAAAAAAAATCTTTCTTTGTATTAAGAAGTTTATATGCAGTTTCTGTCTGGTTGGACTGCCTAACGTGGTTTGGATCGGGTCAAACATTTTGGTTATCCGGCATGTCTTTGGGTGTTTCTTTGACTGTTTTGCCATTATGCTCAAACACGTACAAACTGTAACAAGGCTTTTCATGCAGCTTTCTTATAATGACTTTCATTCTGAGTGGCTTTTCAGCTCACATCGGTTTGGTCAGCATTTCTACAAGGTTTTACTTTATTTAATGGTTGACTCGTACATTTTGCAACCAAAGATGTTCTCTTGTACTTGCATGTAATTGTCTGAACAAATGAACGTGGTACTTTGAGGTATCTGGACTTTGTGCTCAAGAACGAAGCAGAGGTCCACGTTACTGCCCTGATATTTAGGTCGATTTTTTTTAAATTTTCTTATGATTTCGTAATTGGAAACAATGTGTTTGAGGCGTTGTCTTTAAAAACTTTTTCAATAAATATTCTCTCGTCAGCCGAGCATTTAGCAAATGGAAATAGTTTGTGTAATCCCAACCGACCGATAATTTCAGACAGTGGGTAAAATTTCTTAAAAACAAAGAATCTGTTTGAGTTTGTATTGACTTTTTTCTGCAACATGACAAGTGTTGGGTGAAAAAGGCCAGATAAAAAAAAATATAATACTGAAGGAAACTAAACAGATTCATTTTGAGAACTTTAAACGGTGCTGAAGACTTAATCCACATTTAGTGCTGATGTTTTTCCTGAGGGGACACCGCAGACGTCGTATCAGCCATTATAACATGATTCACAAAGGTAATAGAAGTGAAGGGGGGAAAAAAAAAGTTATATACTCAAAAAGAAACTAATAATATATCATTAATACTAATAGCATTTCTGGCAATATTTAGAGAGTTTTGGAAAAGCATTTTCGGAGAAAACCCGAGCTAAAGATAGTCGTGAGGTCTGGAGAATCACTTGTATTTTAAAGACAAAATGTAGTTCTGGCATGTCATGCTTGAACTACCCTCACACTCAAGTGCCAGAGCTGTTTTCCTCCCCAAAAAGACAGAACATAGGAAAATAAAGCGCAAAATCTCAGGACACTTTGGCCGCTATTGGCCCATGCTGCGCTTTGGATCGCGTGGAAATGATTTGATTAGTCTTGTGAATTTACTTTAAAATGTTTCTTTTCCTTATTATTATTGCCCCCTGATAATTTAAGAGCTCGATTTTTTTTAAGAAGAAAGTATCAGCTTTTTGAGGGGAAAAAAAAAATGCAGTGTGTCTAGTGTGTCCTAATGGCTTCTGGTCCGGTTAGTCTGAGAGTCTGATCTCTCTAGCAGGCCGTCTGTCTGAACAGTTGTGAGTGGGGGGAAAAAAGGAACCGGTTCCTCCCACACAGATCAGATCAGGTTCCCCTTACGCCCACACTCACATAATCTTGAACACACACAGATGACCATTTATGCAACTCGTGAGCCAATGAACTTATGCACAAATAGATGAGCACACTTTATGAATGGACGTGCACACGTTTGCATGCGCTCACACTCATCTGCAGCAGGGGAGTCTGTGCTATAGCTTAGCCGTATAATGATCTCTGTATTTCACATCGATGAAGCAGATCAGCTGAGTACGCAGCCTGCTGCGGTGCGTTCAAGTGGGAGGTTTTGGACTAGAAGGTGAAGCGGAGGTTGGAGAATCAACTGGTTCTAATTATCAACGTAATGGCCTGACGAGGATGCTGTCTGTGACGGATTTTATGTTAATAGTGTTAGCAAAAGTTTCCAAAAAGGCAGCTTTTGTCAGAGGATTTTCACACTAGAAAAAGAATCAGAAAAGGCATAAAATTGAAACTTTTGCTAAATTAGATATTAAGTTTAAAGGAAAACGTGATTTAAAAAAAACATCAACAGCTTTGTTTCAAACGTGTAATCTAGAGGACAAATAAAAGTAACATGGATTTGATAAAGCCCATTAATTTTTTTAACAAAATGTTGACCAAACGTGGGCACAGGAAGTGGAAGAAATGCTTGCATCATTTTTTTTTATCTCAAAACAAAAACTAACACTTTCCATTCCATAGCAAAATCTATGATATAAAATTAAGCACAAGGAGACTTCTGTAAATTTGCAATGAGTATCTTAAATACTCCAATTTAAGATTATAAGAAGGGTTAGTAATCAAACGTTTAAGTTTAAAACTAAGATATTTTCACTAAATGATTAACTCAGCCAGTGGAATGCAAAGTCAGAGGTCTAAGATAAAAACTCCAATTCTCTTCTACACCCGGACGTTGAAGAAATGAATGTACAAATAGTTAAGTCTCAACCAAAGATCTAACATTTTTCAAGAGTTCATCAGTCTCAGGAGGCTGATCTGTCAGGACCAGAACCATCACAACAGAACCTGAAAACAGGACCTTACTTTGGTCCAACTTCCACAGAACCAACTCGTGTCTCTGGGTCGAAGCCAAGAAATCTGGAGGTGGGAGAACTAAATATATGAAGAGTCCGATTCTGCTCCAACAACCTGGAATCAGAGCGCGCTGTCTGAGACTGGCAGGACGTCAGCTTTGGCTCAGGTTATAAATGTCTTATGGAATCGAGTTGGATGTGAAAGAAGAACACATTTCCCTCACATTCTGATGGGAAAAGGAGTGAATATGTTTTCATATGACATTAAGAGTCTAACCTAAGCCTCTGTCACTTTGGAGTGGCGCACCCATTGTAGTTTTATGTCCGACCGCTGATCTTTAAAAAACCTGACATGACCTGATCTGATTTTGTCGCAAAACATAGCAAACATGCAGAGATGACCTGGTGGCCAGGGCTTTCAGTCAAACCTCTCTGACGGCAGAACAAAAAAGGACAGTGGTTGACCTTACCGAGGAGATGAGAGATCAGCTTCACATCGGAGTGTCAACCTGTCGCCAATTTCGCAAAATTAAGAAAATCGTGGCTGATTTGTATCAGTGAACCCCTTCTCACGATTTACTCATTTATACATTAAGACAAAAATAGTTAATTAGATTGTGTAGTTAAATAACTGATTATTTTTCAGAGGTTTAAGACTTAATTGGCTCGTAGGTTAAGCTACAAAAATGCGTCATTTTAAAGCGAATTTTATTTATGAGTTTGTTTTTTTGTTTTCTTTTGTCCAAACAGCGATTCTCCATCAGGTTCCATCTGTTTGACTGCGTAACGTCACCATGATGACAGACAGACAGAGCAGCTCAGAGCGCTCTCTGCCTCTTCGTCTCTCATGTTACTGTTTGAGCCAAAGAGTCTTCTGGGTTCCCTCTGTTTTTTTTCACATCACGCGGAATCGTCTGAGCCATTGTTAAATCACTACGTGTGTGAAAATATTGATGAATGCAGCACTTTATGGGTCACTTCTGAAATAGCTGAAACATTCACCCCTCCACACTGCTTGGCTTCGCGGAGCATCCACCTCGGTTATCCCCCTCACGCTGCAGACCCATAAACCGCCGAGTCGGAAACTGAAAATAAAGCCTGGAATTTCTCAAACCACCCTCCACAGCTTTTATAAATAAGCAAATTATTCGGGAATAAGTGGCCAGACGGGCCTTTGGATCACATCTCAAAAACATAAACTGGTTATTTCACCATTTCTCAACTGTCAAAACACGAGAATCAGTGAAGGAGACAGAAGCACTTCCTGCTCTTTTTCCAACTCATCCATGTTCTTGCTCTCTGATGGCACCCAGCTGAATAAGGCCTATTAATTAAAGATGGATCAGTAGCAGTACTTTTCCTGAAGCATGACCTCCTGTTGACTTTGGAGCAGAAGTTTCCTCTGGTGTCCTCCTCTGCTCTGCAGCCCTGTAGGCCAACTTCCTGCTTCCACCCGAGCTGTCTCTATAAAATATAAAGAAGAAAAGATATAAAAAGGTGGAGGAAAGAGCGAAATGCACCTTTAGGAACATTAGTCTTTTCAATCCACCTGAGGCCCGAGCTACACAAACACACACGCGCGCGCACACACACACTGCAGGAGGCTAACTGCTCCAAGTGGGAGCTCTGCTGCCGAGGTCCGGATGAAAGGAAACACTAAAACTACAACGAGGGAAAGACAGGTGGCCGGCTTGGCAGCTCCACACATGCGCACGCACGCTCGGACACACGGATACACACAAACGCATGCACGCATAAACTCCGTCCGCCTTAAAAACCCCTGTTGTGCACACCTGTGAAAGTGCCAAATCTCGGACTGTTCAGCATTCGTCCTCCCTCCGCCCCCCCTCCAACCCCTTCCGCCTTTGGTCTCTCTTTCTCTCCTTGCCTTCCCCGACAATAAATCTTTTCTCCCTCTTTCTGCGTCCGAGAGGTCCGCTGCGTAAACATTCCCCTTGCAGGCACGCAGCCTGGCTCATCTTTAATTGGTTGTTAAAAAGACATTTCCCGCTGACAAGGATACAACCTTGCAATCACAGAGCCGTGCTATAGGGAGGCTTCAGTGATTATTGCATCATGGCTAAGTGTGCACACATCAATTATAATCAGACTCCAAATAATTGCAAAAGTAACAGAAAACTATGTTTAAAAAAAAAAGGTGGAGGTGGGAGGGCTCAGTTAGGATCGCATTTAGAGAAATCCAGTACAAAAACAAAAAAGATTTACTGACATGCATTTTATAAGTCTTTAGAAGTTTTTTTTTTTTTTTTAAGCCTTCATCAATGCACCATTTGGAAAAGAATAATGGTCTTGACACGAGAGGCAACGTTGCTAGCTCTCCATTAATTTCCGATGAAACTTGTGTGACGAGTCGACAAACTCCTGCCTTCCAACAGCCAAGTGACCGGTGAGATTTGTGCATGGGAAATTTCGAGCTCGTAGACGTTCACATTCTGGCGACACGACTGAAGGAAGTTGAAGCTTGAACTGCTGCCTCTGCTACCAACAGCTTTTCACTGTCTCTTGTCGCTGTGTGTGTGTGTCGAGACCTTATCATCCAGTTATTTCGTTACATAATTAAGTATTGCACACCAAGATGTAAAAATAGATTTGCAATGACATAACTTTGAAGTCAAAAATGAAAATCGGAGCCAAATGTTGACACTGCGCCTGCTGAGTGATAGTCCGCCGACAATCGCAGGACAGTGTGTGAAATCTTAGCAACAAAAAGAAAACAGCATATCCAATAGCTCTTAGACATGCGGCCGGTGTGCTGTTCCTTCGTTCTGATGGTGCCTTTCAGACCCTGAGACACACTGAGTGACCGGTTCTGTCTTTTTAACTGGATCCAGGCTTTGAGAGATGCATATCGGAGATAAGACGGAGACTGAGACTCGCCCACATATCCACAGACACACTAATGCCAGGACAGTAAGTGTTTTATCCTTTATAGGCTGTTTGAATCAAGAGGCACTCTGGGTTTTATTAGGCTCTAAGCAGGCAAGTATGCAACCGTGCTGTTGCACCGAAGTTCCCAAAATGATTCTCTGAGCATCACAGACAGTTATTAGTGCCTAAATTTAAGGATAAAGTGAAATAAGGATGCAGCATATTCCTGAAACGTGGAGGATTATTACGATGGGGTTTGAAACCAAGTGGAGATCTGGCTTTTGAGAGGAAAGATTTGGGTGGGTCAAAGGTTAAGATCAGCTGCACCCCACAGCAATCTGCTCCTAGGCGATAGATAGCGACTATAATGAGAATGAGATGGTAGGAGAAGAGAATTAGAGAGGACGCCAAGCCTTCAGTCAGTAGCAGCTTGCCAAAGAGTTGCTTTTCTTTGCCAGGTCCCTTTGCTCACCGCTATGTCCTCTCCAATAAGACCCTTGGTTTAATGCTGGAAAATTCTCTCCAAGCTGTCAATCAGCCCCTTTAATAAAAACAAAGTATAACATTGCGGTCCTACTTGCTCTCCCTTCCCCTTTGAGATTCAAAATGCAAGGTTTTGTCTGCGGAACTGTGAAAATCTCCTCCGCTTTTATTAGAGGAATCCTGCTTCGACAAAAACGTTGGAAAAATCTGGCCACTCTCCGCTCCGTGTCTCCCATCTGGACAGCATTAAAGCCAACCACCTGGACCCTGACCAAACCTTAAATGAAACTTGGGGGTATTACAGAAAATAAGTCCAGGATCTGCCTGCGCACACAGATGCGTATCTCCCTCCGTTCACTTGTGTGCGAGCGAGCTCCAGACATGGTTTATGTATCTTCCTGTTTCTCTCGATTTCTATTTCATGCTTAATCAGATTTGCTCGAGGGAAACTACTCCTAACATCCACGATGGGATCCGATTTGACTCACTGGCTGGTTGGGTGTTTTTTTCTTTCGCTCATTTGTTTGGTTAACTGACTAGCTGATGGACCGGTTGGGTGCTGACAAGCTGGCCAAGGCGGCTGACAGAATGAAAGATTGACCAGCTGACTGACGAGTGACGATTACGGACGAGCTGAGTGGCAGCTGGCATCGTACCGCACGTGTAAGATTAATGAACTCTTTCTTCTACCAGCTGAACTAAGAAAACTTCTTCAAATGTTGGTTTCTGGGCGTCAGCAGACTGCAAGTCATTCAACAGCCATGTCTGCTTAATATTTTTACATCAGTGCTCATTGTAGGATATGAACCCTGACGTTAAAGCCATCAATAATACGGGGAGGCCTACGCAGCGTGATGCGGACCTGTTTCTGACCTGGCATATCAGTCCAGTTTTCCTTTTGATACATATTCTGAAGGTGAAAAAAAAAATAAATAAAAATCTCTTGGAAAAGAGAACATCTTTTTAGGTTGGCGCCATCCAGTAAGACTGAAACCGAATCCCACGGACCTTTCCCCTCCATCTCCTCGTCGAGTTTCATGAACTTGTGCAAGCAAAAAGTTAAAATAAATTACACGAACCTAAAAATAAAGAGCAGGTCAGTAAAAATCCAACATCTGACTATAAATATGTGACTTTCTACTTCACTGTCACTCAGTAGATGTCCAAACTATTGGAGTTAATCAGTGGCCGGCTTGCAGGCCGCAGCACATAGTCTGATATATGTTCCTTGAGGTTAAATTGGTACTGCACAGGCTTCGCTTCAACCTGGTTAAATAAATAACCGCATACCTCCGATCAGTGTGAAGCGTTTGTCTATTTAATCTGAAAAGTAGGCTTTGCACGAAAAACTGGTAATTGGCTGTGGGAGGTAAACAGTGGTTTCCGTCCTTTGACATTATTATTGGTGAGGAGAGGCTTGTAAAACCTTGTCAGTCAGAAATGCAGGAAAAGGAGAAAATCGTTCCCTGAAAAATTACGAGAAAAACACGGCGCACAACGGTCACGGTCTTCACAGATTTTGAAGAGAGCTGGAGGAACTGCACACTTAATAATTAGACGTGCTGAGGGATTATCAATATCGCATTATGTTTTCCAACCATTTAAAACCGAATAAACTAAAATATAAAAAATGAATTGACTGAACTACTTTGAAGGGTAAACAAAGACATGTGAGAATCTGGATTGGCTTTAGTTCTGTTTCACTCCCCTATTAAGTTAAAGAAATAAAATCTGATAATAAGCAATAGTTGAACTTCTTAAATGAAAAGTTCATCCAGATAATGTCGATTGTGTTTTTTGTGTTGAGAGTTTGACTCATTTTTTAATTTTTCACCCAATGTTGGTTTTTTAATGAATTTTAATGTTGATTTTATTCTGAAAATGTTGTCATACCTATCATGATTGGACTGGATTGTATGAAAAAAAAGTATTTATGATAAATAAAATTACCTTAGCACTTTTGTTAAAATGTACTTTATTCAGAGCAATGACTTTTTTTATACTGAGCTCCAATTAAACCACTGAAATCTTAAACATTCAGAGCAATTTTACCATTAATTTTGATATCACATATTTAAAATAACATTATACAAATAATAATTCATAATTTACTGCATTTTAGTATTAAATGTCTTGTTTTTGTTCAAAACATGTAAGCATGTTTGATTGCCTGCAGCTGAGATTGGGTCGGTTTCCCTCACACACTTACAGACTCCAGTCTTTGCCTCTTATCTCACTAACAGATTTTATGTGCCAACTCATCGGCCAGTTGATCGTAGCTGAATTGTACTGTCTGTACTCCAGACTGGCGCAAACTTTCCCCGACTCAGAATCGGCGGTAAAACTGGGCAGCCAATCCTATAGTGTGTCCCCAGTGTAAGGCTTTCCTTATGACCTTCACTTACACTTTGATTCAGAACTCCAAACAGAAGCACTAAATATGCTTCGAGAGTTTCTTGCAGCACATATTTCTTGCCTGTTACAAGAAATATAGAAGCAGAAGGACATTGTAAATCTAGTAACATTTTCTTTGGTACTGTAGATGAAACTTTGGCAGTCGAATCAGAAAAGCTAGTCCAAGGCCCCTTTGAGAATGCAGTGTGACATAAAAGATTCAGACTAAACTGAGATTTTTTCATTTTTTTTTGCCAGGTGTTGGCAAAGTTTTCTGGCATGGAATAAGAATGTAGCTGTACTGCAGACTGGTGCAGTACAATCACACTTGACAACGTATATGTGCACAAAACGTCCGTAGGTACATATAGTGTACATGATGGTTGCATATCCCAGGTGCAACGCGAGGCAGCACAGTAGCAAGAACGATGTGTAAGTATGACGAGTGACCTGCGTGAAATTGAATCGATCAGCCAACAAAATATCAGGCATAAAGTTGGGCACACGTATTACATGCCAAGTCCAACAGCCACTTTCCATCCTGCACTGTTGGCAGAACTTCAGCTAACGTTTTGTAACTCTCTATAGTTACACCAGTTTGATTCCACTTAATTCAGCGCTATTATCAGATAGCGCTATATTGCCAACAGAAAGTGGTGAGAGTTCACCTGAAGTAGCACACTGTCATAGCAAGAAGCGCACACTCCTCCAAGTTGTCCATAAGCAAGGCTTTGCTGTTTGGTGGAAGACCAAAGAAGGTTTTCAGGCAGTAGATTAAATATCAAATTCACTTGAAATTCACCCAACTAGGCGCCAGTTATTTAATGATTAAGAAGAGGAAAAACCAAAAGCGACAGCAAATGGGGTATGTTGGATAATCTAGCAATAGCTGCAGAAATGTTCCTTTAATATGCAAGAGAAATCTCCTTGTACGTTGCATAAATTTTGAGCAAACAGTTCCGACTAAAACATGTCGCTGCTTTGTGAAAAACCTATTCACTGAGATATTCCACCCCAACCTTCCTTTCACACTGAAATTAAATCTTCCAAATTTGCAGCAGACCAGCCGTGTTCGAATGAGTGTTAAGGTCTCTCAGCGTTTGGGGCGATCTTAGTGTAAATCAGAAGACAACTGGAAAAAATGGTCGCCTTTTTGGTATTTTTTATAATGAAATTCCAAATTAAACATTTTCTTCACAATTTTTATGTACCTGTTTAGCCGTACATCAATTATAAAAATATTTAATTTGTGCCTGAGTCAAGCACAACTCTGAACATATCCATGCCCGATCAAAAAGCTGAGTAACTGATGATTTGCACCTAAGTAGTCATAAATTTGTGTTTGAATCGTCACATCAGATTTATCCATCCATCTGCAAGCAAACGACAGGACACAGGCAGCAATAAATAATACGTCTGCATCCGTCACAAAAATAGAGCAGAATATCACAAGAACTGGATGTGTAAAATATTATATTTCTAATTAAGTCTAGAAGAACCATAAAAAACAAAAGAAACTCTGCTGTTGGTATGAAGGACGAACACACACACACAAACACACATGCACACACACACACACACGCTGATCCAGCTGGTGGGATTCCAAAACCACTCTTAACCTTCTTAAATCACCAAGGTAAAGTGTTAGTAGAGGCAGAGCAAAATGAAATGAAAATAAACATGGCAGCGCAACGTTTACAGCCCAGAACCCCGTATCACTCCCCTCGGTGGAAAACACACCATAAATTACCGCAGATCATTTTGTGGAATTTGAGGGGGGGGCGGCGGAGAAATTGCTCTACGCTCCAACCAGAAATTGGGCAGCTGATTTATATCAGCATTAATTGTCCATGGATGTGTGCTGTGCATTTAGATGATTTGTACGTGTTCCTGCATGGTGTCCTTGTGAGCATCCATTTGTTTATGTAAAAGTTCTGGGCTGTGTGTGTGTGTGTGTGTGTGTGTGCGTGTGCGCGTGTGTGTGTGTGTGTGTGTGTGTGTGTTTGTGTGTAGGAGACTCAGAGAACGAGAGCAGATTTAAACAGCGCATAGTAACCGCTGTGGCTTTCTTTTCCCCTCCTCTGACCAGACGATTGTGTGTCTTTCTCCTTCTCTTGGCAGCTGGACCCCTTCCACTGCTCATAATAACAACAATATGTTCCATCCGACTCCAGCTCCTGACTACAAATGCAAACCTGGCTGCAGAGATTTGTAAAATATATAATCTTTGACTGGTACTGATCTGGAGCCAGCAAAAAAAAAAAATAAAAATAAAATAAGTAAAATAAAAGAACAAGAGAAAATGATCAGTGTCAAGGCAAGTCACTGCGGGACGACTGAGGGAAGCATTCTTCATGGAGATGATAAAAAAGTTGGCCTGCAGCTCGAGAGCTGCACACAAGCTACTGTTTGCTGCAGCGACGGTTTGTCGAGAAGAATGGAGGGCTGTGGTCATTGCCTATCGATAAGAACTGATGTCAGTAACAGTTCTTGTGTCATTAGATTTTTGTTCTCCATTAAGCTCTGTCATCCTGACTTTCTTCATTTTTGTGTTTATGGATGTTTGGTTTTATTACCTTTAGCTGATTCACAGCTTCCATACAGCTGTCCGAGTTAAACGTCTGGTTGTAAAATTTTAAAATCAGTTCAGGGTTATTGATTGGTTCTCTTCTGGGGTGCTGGAAAAGTACAAAAACAATTCGTGAAGACACGCTCCAAACACTTGTCACCCGTTTTGCAGTTTATTCGTTCTTCGGCCACATTGATAGGTACGTTTAAAATTAGATTTTTTTTTTTAAGCAAAGCGTTCTATTCACTTCATTTTCAGCTTATTTGATCAACCAACAATTTGATAATGAGCAGATATCATGAGATATCTTTATGTTGATGTCTTATTGCCTTTTAACCACATTTTAGTCTCATTTCAGTGGAAAGCAATGTTGTCTTTTCTATGTACTTTCAACAACATTTGGTTTGGACGACTTTTTAGACTTGTAAATCACTGTTTAGACTAGGTAAAGCAGTAGCATGAGCACCATGGCCAACAAAATATTCCATCTAAGAATGTGAAAATTGGAAGGACCCTTTGGAACCAATTATTCCCGTGACTCTGAAATGCATAATTTCAGCATTGCACATCTGGATGTTGCACTTTTTTCCAGTCTTTCCTGACTAATTTGCTCCAGTTCCACGCCGTTCAGTTGGAAAAAACAGGCTGAAACATAATTATCAAGGCCTTGACTGAGTTCTCAGCTCAGCTGAGGATTGCTGTTGTCTCCTGGTGGCCTGCATGTTTTGGGGTTTCTGGTATGTCAGAAAATGCAGTCAGGGTATCAGGTTTGTTCTTAAACTCAACGTGAAATTGAAACTAATTTAATTGAGGTTTTGATTCAACATGGTAGTGATACAGTTAACTCACCATAAACAAGCAAAAACTTGATTTCTGTGATCCAACAAAATGTCTTTCATTGTGCAAATCAACCCTTAAACTTTGACTTTTTCAGCTCCAAATAAGTTCTTATGGTAATTAATTGGCTGGCCAGCTAATTTTTGTTAGACAAACAAAATATTTTTTCTCAAAACATAACACTAGTTTTTCATATCATGATGTCTTCCTGGCACTCCATCAGCTGTCAGATAACTGCTATATTTTTCATGTCTATTATTTGAATTAATATAAGGCTAAAGAAAGATCTTCCTCTTTTGATTACATTATTTCATCGATAGACTAAAATTTGATAAACAGCGACTGGTGTAGTTGCAGACTTAAAAAAATATTGTAAAGAAAGTGGTTATTATACAACAGTTAATCTCATGCAACACTGAAAATGTTAAGTCCGCTCTGATGAAAATTCACTCACCTCTGCATACTGAATGCTTGGAGGGGCTCCAGCTAACAGCCGCTTGACCTACTTCCTCGTTTATTCAGCTAATAAATATCTGAGCGCTTGGGGAAATTAGATATACATAAATGTGAAAACTATAAATCGTAGCACATTACACACTAAATTAGACACCTTTCATCCAAACACACACTAACTGTATAAGTAGAGGGGGGAAAACACACTTTACTAGATATACTGTCATATAAAATGTTCTTATTTTCCTTATAATTAGAGCACATTTCAGATGAACAGATATGAAAAGATAGGAAGCAGCTCAACATGGAGAAAGCAAAGTTCAGGCCATTCGTAAATAGTCCACTGGGATGAAACCAGCTGAAATATCCGTTTCTTTCTTTATTACAAAACCACATGAAGTACAGATTTTATTTACGTATGAAATTGCCTAGATGGAATTTTTAAATGTAATCTTTGATATAAAAGTTGAACTGAAATGGACATCTTGTGCTGGCGGGAGCTAAATGAAAAATAGGACTTTAGCACATTTATGTGATTAAAAAGCGACTGCACTGTGTGTTCTGTAATTTGGCAAATTCCAAACTCCAAACTGTGCAACACTTATAATTTTACAGTACATGAAAATGTAACAAGTTTAATTATACAGTTTAAGCTCGGGTACAAATTATTAGCGCTGTTAGCAGTAGCTTGTAGTTCAAATATAGTAAACCTTAGCTGTGTGCCAGTCCCTTTAGTGCTTTCTGCTTTTGATTTGAAGCCTCCCCACCTCTATGCCTATTGTTTAATGGCTCGGTTCTTGTATGCATTTGTATGGCATTCATTTATCCCAGAGAAACTGCAGAGATTTATTTGGCCAACACTGTTGGCCAATTGGGAAAAAAAAGGTTCAGGTTAGTGCAATATCTTATTTCAGATACTTGAATATTGGAATGTGATCCAGCTGAGAGTGGTCTGGCTCTATAAGCACTAGAGCATATCACTTTATCTAAATGTTCCAAAGAACCCCCACAAACGCAGCCCTACTGTATGTGACTCCTTTAGAGCCTGTTTTCGATTGTCTGAAATAACAGAGAATGTTTCACATTAACGTCAAACAGCTTGTGTATCTCCTCCTCCAACATGTCTTCCATAACGCTCCGCGACACGTAAACGTTCAGGTTTATTGCGAGAACGTTCAGGTTTATTGCAAAAGCAGGAACAGATAAATGTGGAGTTTCATCAGTTTGATCAACGGAGAGAACATTAAAGAACGCAGAACCTCTAAATATGTTCTAAATATTCAAATTTGAACCTTTTAGAAAGGCTGTTAACAAAATACTTGACATCTTAGAAATAATGTTCATGGATTGAACCAAAGCAAACAGCAGTTCTCCAGCCCTGGTTCTCAGGACACTCTGTGCTTATTAGCATTCTTCTCAGGATTTCGATTCTAAAAACCGATAAAAGTGAAGTAAAAATACTTCCATCTCGCTGCAGTGTACCTGCCATGTGTTTAAGAACATTTGACCTTAAATAGATGACACTTATTGAAATGTGTTACAAAGTTTCCTGGGATGAACATTTAAACTGGGGGAGTTTAAATGCTCACCTGTACAACAGACAAGTGCCACAAATAACATCACTTAATGCTCCAGCTATGCAGATGCTTTGTCTGCACTAATGAAGATTTACTCATCTCCCCGTACTGTATGCTTGACAAATGACACAGCAGATTACCTGGATTTGTTTCAGATTCACACAGTTTATCATTTTGTATCTCTTGAAGGCATTAATAGATTAATAGGGGGGTCGAACTCATTTTTGCTTTGGTCCAAATCAAGATCATGAATGTTGTTAAAGGGCCAGTGGTGCCAGAATGTATTGATAAAACCTGTTCACATACTGTTAATATATCAATGAATTCTTCAAATTAAAACATATTATTGAACATTTCTTCAGTCTCTCAAGGATTTCAGGATATGTGTATATATGCATATGTATGTATGTATACAGTTTGATACAGTTTGATAGTTTGATCTTCTTTGCAAGGAAGGATTCTGTGCATCTGTCAAAGCTTCCCGATCCGTCTAGGGCGCTGTGGGTGATCCCGCAGTCAACAAAGACACTCACAGGTGTGTCCGTACACCACGGCAAGGAAGTGGTCTTAGCAGGAAGGCTCAGACTGTTGAAAAGTCTCCTTCCCAGAAAGCTGGCTTAGTAACAGGAACTAACTCTGCACAGTCTCAAATGACAAAACAGAGAAGACAGGAGGGGAAAAAAGAAGGATTAGACATAATGAAAAGAAGATGCTTCCACTAAAGCGCGCAGAAGGGAAGCGATCTTCTACTTATTATATGAAACTGATGAATAAAGACACTGACAACCAAGACTGCCCAGAGTCACTTCCACTTTACGTTTCGGTAGGTTTTGGCTCTGCAGTGGAGATCTCGGCCTCAGTTTATGTTGTCATTACATCAATGCGATTGTGATACAAGACGAGCCGATCGGGGTCTTCTTACACAGCAGCAAGCAGACTGAATTTATAGTAAATCAGACCCGGCGGCGGATATAGTACGAGCGCAGCCTGGCAGGTGGGGAGTGATGGGATTCCAGGTCTCAATAAGTAACGCAATCCGCCTGTGCCACTTGTGTCGGTATGGACAATAAACCCACGTTCTCCTCAGCAGACAATGGGGCTCCTTGTGAGTGAGGACGGATCTTCAGGGAGAACAAGACGTCCCCGCCAACAGAAATAAAGATGGATGAGATGGAGATCTTAGTAAAAATGTGGAAGCTTTCAGACGAAAGGAGGAATAAGATCTCCGGTCCTGCGTGAGACATCAATCAGCTTAGGAGGATCCCCTTGTCTGTTGGTAAGGAGAGCAAATGCTAATATTTTGATCAGCAAGAATTAAAAGCTTTTCATGAAAGAACATCCTTTTACGTCCCAAAGACAAATCTTGAGTTGAGACATTTAGAGCATCTTTAAAAAACATTTCAAGTGTACTCTTGATATACCATCTCTTATGGGAGTATGGTCGACTCTTGGCTGTCTGAGGCATTCTTGTGTTTAACATTTTAACTCGCAGGAAGACAAGGTAAATCATTTTACTTTTATGTATGATTCAAGCTGCTTTGTCTGACTTAAGTTACCCTTTTAAATGTATACTTATACTTTTTGCATTGGGAGCGTTGAAGAGAAAAGTAGACAAGTATTAAGCATCAGTAGATTTACTTTTCTAGCCATGTGTGCTGCAGCCCAAGGACTTACTCAGCTGTCCAACTGGAACCAAATTTGATCAAAATAAAAAAAAAAGAAAGGGGGGAAGAAAACCTGCCATATTGCTGTAACACTTTTATGGTGAAAATTCACAGGATTATCACTGAGGTTTCACTAAACGCTCTGCTGTAAAATCTGAGACGAGATCAAGATGAAAATGGAAAAAATAAGTGGTAGGAAAGTTTGTTGTGGGACATATTTGGGAGCGCGCTGGCTTCGGGACGGGAATTTTTTTTGCTGAATGTTTGAGAGGTAAATGTACTGTTTAGTGGCAGCTGCAGCTGACTCGTGTTATGGAAACAAAGCGAGCAAGGCATGACTATTTCTTTTTTTTTTTTAACAAAAACAAAATATGACTGAAGCAGCACTATTTCTGCTACAAAATGGCAAGCATAAGCAGGCCTGAGCTGGAGACATACTAACAAAGATTATAGAGAAGGTGATCATTTTATGGAAACATCTACACTTTAATCCTTTTTTTTTCCTTACGACACATTACATATACAATATGAGCCATTTTCTGATGTGCTCAGATTTCACAACTAACAAATATCCTGCCCTGTTCCAACAATAAGTACTGAATATTGTCTTCACTAGACATATTTTCACATTACTATGACTGAAACATTATCTCTCTTAATACTGCATTGCAAAAAAAATCTGAAAATCTAATATGATGGCAATAATTATGTTTCTCTGCTGTTAGTTCTCACCAAATGTAATTTTTGCTGCTGCTTTTTAAACTATTTTACCAAAGCGCCGTCACATGCTAAATTCAAAAAGACACAATTTCACAATTGCGGTGTTTCCATTAAACAGGGAGCGTAATTAAAGTCACACGTGAATCAGTTAGTTAATTTGTTAAGAAAACATGCCTCGCCATCATCCTCATGCCACTTCCTGTCATCTTCTTCGTCTTTCCCGCCGGCGGTAAGACTTCACCTCAGAAGGTCTTTCATTAATTACAGTAATACGGGTTTAACCTTGGCATTAAGCCAGCATGGCAACTACGTCTTCAAACCACTTAAAGACCAAGCCTCACTGATATTCACCTCATGGAGAAGAGCATCCTTGCTCCTCCACACAGCACCCAGGACGATGATTTCCTTCCTCCGTTGAACAACCAGGGTTGTTCAAATTGGACTGGTGAGAACCAGTCCAACCAGTCCAAAACCAGTCCAATTTTACATGCTCAAACCAATCTGGGAACGCTCATGCTCTACCACAGTGGAGCACTCTGTGTTCTTCTTGGTGCACCTCAAAAGACCTTTCCAAGACATGAAAAAGACAATCCATGTTCTAGCAGGTTATTAATATCATGGTGTTGTTTTTTTTGTCTGGTTTGAAAAATTTGAATTTAAAGTCTTCACTCTTTCAACTTTATTATCCTGAAGATTGTTTTGTCTCGACCTCGCAGCTTCCTGAGGTTTCCTCCTCGTCTAAATTGCCATCGTCAACTTAAAGCATAATCTTGTTGGTCTGTTATGACTTGAGGTCATTTCATTGAGGATAAAAACGTCCAACTGGCTCCTCAGAGTTGTGCTTTCCCATTAGTTCTTGTCGGGTCTAATCAAAGTCACCTACGTGAAGGCACTGAATACCGAGCTGCTGACTGCCGTGCCTAAAGAGACGTAAATATGACGTCACAGCTGAACTATCATCCCTTCGTGGCATCTGTTTGAAATAAAGACACTCACCATGGCAAAACGTGCTTCGACTGACTGAATGTTTTGATTTTCTTCCAGCGATTACTTGGCCTCAAAGTTCACAACTGCAGCAATGAGGTAATTTCAAGTAACTTCTTCAGTTACTTCCCTTAATTTCTCATGTCATTCACTTTTTCTTTTTTTTTTTTTTGCTTCCAGTCCTTTGCAGGCAGCAGTCATGTACCTATTTCTTCAGTCGCTCCGTCTCCAATTACCCTCCGGCTGTCAATCCTCACATCTTCGCGCTACATTTAACACCAGTGTCTAATAACTTAAACTAACTGCAACACACTGTCCATTTCTCCACTTTGAGGGCGGCATTCAGACCTGAAATATGAAGTCGGAGCATATTTAGTGATGGAAACCACCAGAAGTGCTAAAAATACCTCTGCGAGCCTGGTAGCCACGAGGCTCCATCACACACTCATTACCACACGACCTGAGGTTGGGAGGGGAGGAGAGAAGAGGGGATGTGGTCAGGAGAGAGAGAGAGGCACTATGTGTGTGTGTGCGTGTGTATGCGTGTGTATGTGTGTGTGTCTGTCTGTGTGTGGGTGTGTGTGCTCGCAAAAGAGAAGACAGGAGAAAAAGTAAGGGATGTGGTAAAAAGAAGGAAAGAGAAGTGGAAAAGGAAAGAGGGAAGAAAGAGAAATGAAATGTGTGTGTGTGTGTGTGTGTGTGTGTGTGTGTGTGTGTGTGCGTGCTTGTATATGCAGCATATAGAGGAACACTTTCACAACATTTAGCAACAAATTGAGGTCATTTGTGGAAAGTGAGGTCCTCTCCCCAGTTCTCACTTTTATGTGGCTCTGCTGTGCTCTACTAGTTAGATTTAGAGGTTCTGTGTGAGTTAAGTTCTGGTTAGGATTAGGGTTAGGAATAGATTAGTAATGATTAGGGTTAGGGAAAATGTCTGGCTTAGGCATAAATGCGGTTACTAAAATGAATGGAAGTCAATGCAAAGTCCTCAGTTTGTGTAGAAGTGGAAGAGGATATGTGTGTGTGTGTGGTGTGTGTATCTGTCTGTCTGTGCTGACTCAAGAAAGGTTGTGGTCAGATACATTAGCATTATACGATATTTCCTTTGGTTTCCTGAAGTTTTTGAATAGTGGCACATTTTGCGTCTGCTGGACTATTTCTGAAACATTACGTCATTTCATTTCTGAAAAGAAAAAAAAAGAGGCAGTTTGTTTGTCTGGATAAATCGCCTTTTTCTCTGATCTCCCTTTTCCTCTCGCCTTTCCAGTCTTCTCTCCATCCTGCTGTCTTCCAGCCACCTTCCCCTTTTTTCCTCTCCGCGTCTCTGATTTATTCCCCCGCTTCCGTTCGTCTGTCCGTCCGTCTGTCTGTCTTGTGTTCACTGTTCCAGCTGCTTTGTCCCTGAAGAACAATCAATCCTTCTCCTCAGCCCATACCTGGCTCTCGTTCAGCATCCACTCATCCACACACACACACACTCACACACACACACACGCTCACAGTGGCCCCACATGAACAGATACGGCAGCCCAGAGCACGTATGCAGACAGAAGTAGCTCAAATACTCGTGCACACATACGCACATCAGGAAGTCGGAGGGGCAACCCGATCCTTCAGTCAACCTTGGAGCAAATCACAAAGATGGAAGTTCCAGGTTTGGGTCGGCAGATGAAATCAGGACTAACAAGATGATCTGTGGCTCAGCGGGCTAGGCAGCGTGCTGCTGGCAACATTTTGGGTCTTTATCTGAGCTAAACACCAGTTACTTCATAAAACTGCTAAATATATATGACTTTTTGTTTTTAGATGAAAGCATTTTTAATGTTATTCCACCTTAATAATGTATTTCTACATTGTTATTCCCAGGGCATTAATTCTTGTTTGTCTCCCAGATTATGCGGCACAATGTACGTCATTTATGTTTTAATTGAGCAGTTGTTTTAGGGGGGGAAAGACATTAAAATTTTCTATGATTTTTTGAAACTCAAGATCACAATTTAGTTCTTAATATGCACAGTTGTTTGTAGCCTTCATCTGAAATACACACAGGTTAGAGAACTAGCATACAGGCATCCTACCCTGGGGTTTAAAAGCACTTTATGTGAAGTCCAATCGATATGTATTGTGTTATGCAGGTGAATAACTCTTTTTGATAAAACAAAAAATGTAATTCTAAAAAATAAACTCTGATGGCATTCAGGTAGGTTTTCAGATTTTTTTTTTCATTCAATAATTTTTGAATCAACTCATTGTTGCTCTTGTTCTGGTCAGAATCGTTACTCTGATCCATGTGCAGGTTTCCCATTTCTCCCAACACGTGCCACCACAAAAGCTCACTTCATATTTGTGAACCATGCTGATGTTGCATAAACATTGTGACAGTGAATGGAAGCACCTAAAAGTCTCACGTTTACCTCCACTGATATGGCTGTCAGGCGTCACTTTCTGCCAAACGTGTTGTTTTCACTGAAAAAGTCACTTAAAACTGTGTATCTGATATCAGATGCAGCTGCAGTCAAATGCTCTCTTGGCCATTTGGCTCATACACTGAGAAAATAATAGTCAATGCTGCAGCAAATGATTGTGGATAAAAGAGACTTTGTTTATGGATTTCAGTTTTAAGCAGTTCTCAAACATGAGCAGAGATTTTGTACTGAGAGAGAACTGTAAAGGAAAAAAACAACAACAAAAGTGTGTTAAAATATTTGAACATATTCACATCATGGTTGTAAAAACAAGCTTACTGTAAATGAAAAAGCTTCTAACCTCTCAGCCAGGTGGCAGGACTCTCACATGCATACTGTGCACCTTTTACTATACAGACCTTCAAGAATCGACTAATTACAGAAATGTCCCCTTGACCACAAAGTGGACCAAAGACTAAAGTGTGTTTTGTGGTTCGCTGTCAGTTATACATGAAATTTTACTCTTGTTTGTTATTGCTGGTGATTCAGTGGTAGAAATCCACGCAGGTGGTCAAGATCTTGTTTCTGTCTGGCAAAACAGCTCCTACTCCATCAAGCCGACGCATGTGAAGGGAGAGGTAATGTAAAAATGATGAAGAGGAGGCCCCGCGTACCCCCTGCAAATATGATACACCCCAACATTTACCTTTCAGAAATGTTCAGCGTGGATCGACCCCAGGACTGGCTGAGAGGGAGAAAAAAATTCCCCCTGCTATGCTGGAAATATAACAAAACTAAGCGTTGCCCAGGTGAGAAACTGCTGGACACGACAGAAAGAAATATGCTTCCTATCCACAGAGACTTGGGTTGCATTCCAGTTGTGTTTGGAAATCTGAATTTCTGTGTTCGGAGTATAAAGAAATCAGCTGCAACACTCCCAGGTGTTGAAATTCTTTAAAACCATGAGGTTGCTCAGAGGCCCTGACCTCAAAATCCAAAATGACTGTCTCACACAAACAAAGGGGTTTAAAAAAAAGAGTCATTTCTTCAAAAGTAAAGACACTTTTACTGAACTGTATCATTTTCACTCATTCTCTCACTTTGCAGCAACTTGATCTTTAATTTGTCATTTAGAATGCACTTTGGGACATTTTCGCTATTCATATTTGACAATAAATGTAGTATACATTTCTGTCACATTTGTTGTATCTCAATCTATAGTTTTAAGTGTGTAGCACTCTACAAGACTCAAATTTCCTGATCTTAAGCTGATTCTCACTTAATCCCTGTTGGCTAATTTATATAGCTAAAGGGGCAGATCATGTAAAATCATCTTTTTTGAGCTGTACATCACGGTATAATCTTACTCTCTCATCAAAAACTTACCTGGAGTGTTGCTTTGATTCTTTCATGCATGTTTGAGAAATCCTTTAATCTCCCGTGGCAATCGTTTAGCTGAAAAAAAAAAAAAAAAAAAAAAAAAAAAATATATATATATATATATATATATATATATATATGTATGTATATATATATATATATATATATATATATATATATATATGTATGTATATATATATATATATATATATATATATATATATATATATATATATATATATATATATATATATATGTATGTATATATATATATATATATATATATATATATATATATATATATATATATATATATATATATATATATATATATATATGCTGGTGGAACTGGGCGCTGCTTTCGAGGATGAAATTTTCAAACTTCAGAGCATCTGCTTCACCGTTAAGCCCTCCCTCGTGACGCCTCCACTCAGTTCCTTCAGACTAGTCAGCAGCTATTAGCCGCCAACACCTGGTGGAACTGCAGACATGCTGAGCTCTTTATGCTGCAAGCTACTTCTCTGAAGCGTTGGTAAAATGTTGGCGCAATGTTGCGTTGACTTCCTGAAGGCGGAGTCTCAGAATCAGCAGGACTGACACAAGTCCAATTCCAATTTCACACCGCGTTGCACTACAAAGTCAAACTTTCTTAAACTCATATTGGATATATGTATTTATGACAACTGAAGGTAACATAGTTACTTGATTGTGCTATAAAATGAACATGTGCCTGGAAAACTCATAACACTGCCCCTTTAAGCAGCTACTTCTAGGAGTTTCCTGGCCTACATGTGTCAAAAAGTGCAGAGCTCTCAACGTAAACACATGACATCAGAATACGAAGAGACGGCTCCACGGACAAAATAGATCTGTGATGACAGAAGCAGAGGGATGAGGCATGCAGAGAGGCAGCGAGGTGGAAGTCGTTAGCGCAAAAATTAATATGAAAACAAAGTTTGGAGGAGACACGACGCTGAGGAGCAATTAGTGTCAAAGTTAGCGCACTTTTGTACAAATGTATCTCTTCGCTCGCGCAGCGGACGACGTGTCAAATCTGCTCCGCAGTCTTTAAACCGAGGCAGACATGATAACGACGAGGGGGAGGGAACAATGAGGAGCGAAGAACAAGGAGGGCGCCCGCATGCGGGACCGGGTGTTGATATAAGGAGGTGAGAGGAGACAGCAGAAGAGATCAGGACGAGGCCAAACGGCGAAGGTGTTAATACGTGCGACGTGAGAGGGGAGAGCAGCTCAAAGGGCTGCGAGGAGAGGGATGAGGAGAGGACAGGAGTTTTTAATGTAGCTGCGTTTTCTGGAGAAGACCTCGACTCTGCAGCTGTTTAAACATGGACGTGGTTTATTATTGTCCTTTGGTGTTATTAGAGTGTAATCTTCTGAGCACATTACCAGATATAAATAAGCAAGATGTATTGTAGTCATTTTATAGTTCAGGCCTGAAATTAAATCCATACAGTTGAGCGTTATGATGTCGCTGGTCCAAAGTGTCTTTTATTCTGAAAAGAAAACAAAAAATCATAATGCAGATCATAGTTAAATCAAAGTGAGGGACTGGAAGTACTTTTTTTCTTAAATGTATGTGTTTCTTCACGGCAAGAGAGAGAGAGAGAGAAAAATCTGACCAAGTTAAAGAATGTGTGTGAGGTAGTAATTATAATCATGATTTATCTGCTGCAAAAACAGACTATATGCTTTGGCTCAGTATGCAATTTGATTTAAGATCCAGTTTCTGTGACTATTTTATATTCTTTTGAAGAAAATTAATCGGATGAAGGTAGCGGTTCTTCAGTGGCGTTTTAGGATGTGTCACATCTTTGCTTCAGCTTCAGCATTTAAAGCAGGTTTTTGCTATTTGGAAAATGTTGAACTAATGAGTTTGATACTAATCCAAAACACCAGCTGTTACAGGAAAAAAAAAAACTGTTTTTAAAGATTATAGGAAAAATATTTTTAGACCTCCCTCATGTACCAAACAGGACCTCAATGTCTCAACGAAACTTTATTAAAGTGTTTAAAGCTGCTTCCACTACTGTAACAGAAAACTTTATCCTGTTTTCTTTTTCATTCAGCTCAATTCAGAAATACTTTCTTGGTTCGAAAGGGAAAATAATTGTTTTTGTAACTCCTACACACTTTTCTTCGGAGATGTTGTTCACGGTGATGACAAAGGGTCTCCTCCTCCAGTCAGTATCACAGCGGTTGTGAAGATGCCTCTGACTGAAACCGTTCTATTGTTGCACAACAGGATGCTTGATGTTTTCTGTAGTGTTCTGTATTTTATAAAGTTCTTCATAATTCTTAATTGAATGAAATTTTACATTATAGACCAAAAAATAGGTAGCCAGTAATTGCAAAGTGAAAAGAAATGTGGTTTTGAAAATTAAATAATTTATATACACTGCTCAAAAAAATAAAGGGAACACTCAAATAACACATCCTAGATCTGAATGAATGAAATATTCTCATTGAATATTTTGTTCTGTACAAAGTTGAATGTGCTGACAACCAAATCACACAAAAATCATCAATGGAAACCAAATTTATTAACCAATGGAGGCCTGGATTTGGAGCCACACACAAAATTAAAGTGAAATGTTCCCTTTATTTTTTTGAGCAGTATATAAATATGCGGGGTGCTACAAGTAACTTTTTTTGCAAGATATGGGAACTTGTTTTAAGTCAATAATGCTTTCATATTAATGAAATATCAGATTATTTCAGTTTATACCATAATATAAGTGAAATAAATCAAATTAAAGGAAATTTTTACGTATTTAAAACAAGCTCCTATATCTTGCTGAAGAGTTACTTTTGAGTTAGTTTTGTCTTACTTCAAATGTACTAAGATATTTGCACTAGACGCCAGTCCAAAAATACTTGGTAAAACTTTGTGTTTTTGCAGTGGTATTTAAAGGTTTCAGATTTTTGTTCGTGGACATCAGGGAACAAACGGCATCATGAAAACCAGGGAACAGCATGATGACGAAGACCTCCCTGTTTCACAAAACCTCTTACAACCTGCTGATTGTCTGGCGATCGAAAACTTAAAGCGCAAACACGGCAGGGATTTGATGTTCCGCTTTAAGAAGAATCATCATCATCATGTGTTCTGGTAAGAGTTTACTCATCATCCGCGTTCCTGTTTATTTTCCCTCCTTCTGTCCCTCTCTCCACCTCTCTCTGCTGTGCTCCAAGAAGTTATGCTCATCTCTCCTGAGATCCACCTGATGCTTCTGACAGAAGGTGAGCGAAACAGACGAGACACGTTACGTCTCAAGAATGTCGTCTTTACCCCTGCCACGCCACGTTTCAAACACACACACTGGCTTACAGAAGCCCCCACTGCACCACCTCTTAACCACACAAACACACACAGATTTGTTCTTTAAACATAACCATGACATCAGTGTAAACCACAGCTTAACTGCATTCCTTCTCCGTGCTGCTTTCAACAACCCACAACAAGTGGCAGAACATATTTTACTTGCATGTAAACACACAGAGTGAGCCCCGAAAACATATATGACCAACTTTTTTTTTTTTTTTTTGCCCCAGGTGGAAAACTAGTTACGATTTTAAAAACACACACGTCTGTTAAAAGGCCTCACAGGAGAACACAAACAGACCGCAGAACGTAACAATCTTACTCCCTGGTGGAAATGACCGACTACTTCAATGAAGCAGCGTCCCGATCGACCAAACATTCTTCACTTCCAACGCCTCTAAGAGTTAAAACCAAAACAATGCACTGAGTTTTTTTTTTTTTTAACTGGATTAAACTGAGCTCAGAAGATGTAGTTACAAAAAATGTTTTGATATATCTGAATTGACTCAACGTCATGCTTAAACAGATCTGGTGAAGATACCTCTGTTAGAAAGTTGATTTAAAGAGGGACCGAAGACAGTCATTCATTCTCCAAGCACAATGTTTTTAATTTGATTGATTTTCTAATAATATTAATTGGTTCACAGCTGTTGATCACTGATAAAAATGGTCAGGAATCTCAGTCTGGATCTGCTTCTAGTTTGGAAATTTGATCTGGTCTTCATCCGACACAGATTTTAGCTTTCTCTGAACAAACTTTCCTTGTTTTTTATCTCTGACTTTGTGCCATCTTCCTCTGTCTGCCCATCACCATGACTTCCTGATGTCAACTTGTTAAGACACATTAAATTAATCAGTTGTATAGCATTATTCTAACATCCCATTAAGGATATGTTTTGCCCCACTGCTGAGAAGTATACAGTGTGATAACTAACTCATTTGTCAAGAATTGTTGGAAAATGTTCTGGCCACATATTTCTGACAGATAAGTCTTTTTTTTTATATAAACAGTAACAAAACTTTGCCTGTATTTTACAACTCAGAGGTTCTGTGTTGACATGTTTGTTTGTTTTAGATTCTAATCGGGTTTTAACTCAAGTTTAAATTAATCTTTTATGTCCGGATGTAAATCTGACAGGGAATCTGTAGGGGAGGCCTATAGATTCCTCAGACTTGGAGCTTATTATCAAAAATAAGGCTGGGATGGCAATAAGGGATTTCCCACTGCTGCTGGGAAGAGTAATTTTTGACATTTTAAAAAATATAAATAAAAACAGATTATTTTTATTATTTTTTTAATCAATGCTACTTTCCAATCATCTTCTTCCCCTTTGGGATATGTCTGTCTCTTTTCCTATCACAAGTGAGCTTTTTAGTTGAAACAAATTCTTTTAAATCTTTAAATGCCAGGGGAGAGATTACTGTCAGTGGACAGTTCATTGTTGTTGCAGTAATATTAATGTTTCCAGTCTCCAGGTTCATTTTGGGTTTTGCTTTACCATCATCTAATGCTGTTATTCTTGATCCACTGTCACCTTCTGAAATTTTCAATCAAGAGCTGAAGAAGGGTCTCGTCTTGTGCTTTCTGACAAGTGCCCCCTGGTGGCCACAGATTGCAATATCGCTGACTGGGTTGCAGAATATTAAAAGGAGGCCAAAAGAGACAGAAGAAGAAAACCTGCATTATTTTTGCAGTGTTAGTGTCAATATCTTTAAATCAGCACATTAGAGGTAAAACTGTCACATGTTATAAAGATTAAACTTATAGGAAACTCTCCAAAGAACAACGGCAAAATGTGAGACCTTCGTGTTTCCTCGATGTGTTACATTTTACATGTTCAGGCTTTAACATGATATAACATGCAGGTACAGTTCAAAACAATTGTATTTTTCGTCATTTCAGAAAGTGAAACTAATGAAAAAAATATAGCTTCTGGAAAAATACTTACTCTCTCTATAAAACCTTTCAAAAGCACTTGTATTAATTTATTTGTTTATGGGTATTCTCATAGGAAAAATCTTTGATTTCTACACGTATGTATGAGTTGGAAAACAGGACAAATACTAAACCTAAATGTATGCACATTTATTGACTTACATTCGTGAATTTAAATGTCTACGAATGAATTTTTAATTGACAGTAGTCTTACATCATAAATAACTCATTGTGTTTCCATAGCAACTAAAACAAACAGGAACCTGACACATGGTTGTTTGACATCATCATGTCATCGGTGTTCTCATCGATGATGTCATAAAGGTTCAAAAGATTATTATTATAATTTGGAATACAAGAATCCTCAGTTTGCTTTTCAACTTGGTTGGCAGTAGAACACTTCGAGAGAGACGATTTCAAAGTCTGATTTTACAAAGTATTTCCAGTGCAGTAAAAATGCTTCTTACGATCGGTTGGGGGCTTGGTTATCTCGTGACGAAGGGAGTTGAAAAACTCCTGGGATATAAGACTAAAGATGAAGACATTCCAGATGCGAGCCCTTCTGACGAACGTTTTAAATACTTTGGTTTTGAGGATGTCGCCGAAGAAAACTCAAACCACAGAGAGGATTCGGCACAAAACGAAGAACTTTTAGTGGAAAGCAAACAAGATAATAGATGGAAATACTTTTGTTTTGAGGAGGTCATGCCAGAAGACATGGAAACTTCCTCTGAAGTTGAGGAAGTAAGCATTGAGGAGGATATGCTGGAAGACATGGAAACTTCCTCTGAAGTTGAGGAAGTAAGCATCGAGGAGGATATGCTGGAAGACATGGAAACTTCCTCTGAAGATGAGGAAGTAAGCATCGAGGAGGATATGCTGGAAGACATGGAAACTTCCTCTGAAGTTGAGGAAGTAAGCATCGAGGAGGATATGCTGGAAGACATGGAAACTTCCTCTGAAGTTGAGGAAGTAAGCATCGAGGAGGATATGCTGGAAGACATGGAAACTTCCTCTGAAGATGAGGAAGTAAGCATCGAGGAGGATATGCTGGAAGACATGGAAACTTCCTCTGAAGTTGAGGAAGTAAGCATCGAGGAGGATATGCTGGAAGACATGGAAACTTCCTCTGAAGTTGAGGAAGTAAGCATCGAGGAGGATATGCTGGAAGACATGGAAACTTCCTCTGAAGATGAGGAAGTAAGCATCGAGGAGGATTTGACATCTGAGGACACTGCTGATTTGGACAGTGTTAATGAAATCAAAACAGAGCCTCACTTGGAAGCTTGCGCTGGGGATACTGACAACACTTTTGAAGACTTTAATGTTTTTGAAAGTGTTGATGTTCCCCATGAACACGCAGACCTGGCTGTTCAAGCAAGCTGTGACAGTGGGGAAAGTCTGATGGATTTTGAAACAATCTTTATTGATTCTTCAACGAAGGAAGAGTCTTCAGTTGATGAAAACTCTGAAGATGGCAATCAAAATTCCACAGACCGATTTGAGATCATGGACGCTACAAACGGTGATGTTTACTTTAACAAAGGAGATGCTGGGACTGCTGAGTCGCATTTTGATGAACTCTCAGAGTATTCTTCATCAGAAGAATGGTTTTCTGATGAAGAAAGCTCAGACAATGACTCTCAAAATGATCCTGACCATATTTACAGCATGGATGCTGAAGAACTGGATGCGTCCTCTAAGAATGAGGATGGTCGTTCGGGAAGCGCAAATGCTGGAAATATGTGGGAACATTTTGGAGAAGTGCATGAGTTTTCTTCGTCAGAGGAATCTTCTTCTGATGAGGAAAACTCTGAAGATGGGGATCAAAATGATACAGATGATTTCATCCAGATGGATGTAAATCTTGACCCAGCTATGTACTTCTGCAAATTTTCCAACTCATTTTTCAACTGTTGGATGAATGCCACCACGCACAGCGTCCTGAACTTGACCGTTGTCAGAAGGTTTGTGGCTCAGTTTCCTGAGCAGATTGATGATCTTTTTGGAGAGACACCATTGTTTGCAAGATTCTTCTTTGAGGCAATCCACCATCCAGGTAGAGACTTTCCTCCACACGAAGTGTTTACAGTTCAGAATGAACTCCTTGAAACTCTGCAGATCAGGGATGTAAAACATCAGGACAAGCCAGGAGTCCTGATGTTTTACATGTTGCACTATCTGGCCCAGTCTGGCATCACCACAGACTGTAAGATGTACACAGCTGACAGTTGTGAACGATGCCAGAAGTCTTCACAAATTATCCATACACTCGGTCCTGTCATTCCTCTTCCAAAAGAACAACAGGGTGACACAACATGTTCTCTTCTAGGGAGATATTGGGATAGGATTTCAGAAAACTGTGGCACCTGCAAGTCCAACACAAAGATCGATTGCTTCTTAAATGGTACAGATGTGATGACCCTGATACTGCCATGGTCAGACAGTCCAGACAATATAAGACATCCTGTGGTACCTGACCCAGCCCTTGAAGTTCCTGTAAAAACTGGGAGTCAGATATACCATCTGTCCTCAGTTATTTGCTGGAAGCAGGCGACAACTTCTGACAGCAGCAGCCTTTACACATATCTAATGTGTGGAGAGCTGGTGTTTAAGGCAGAGGATGAGAGGGTATCACTGGCAAATATCGACTGCGGAGCTGACATTTGCAGAAATGGGTACATCTACATCTACGAAAAGGCCACAGAAGGACAGGACGAGTACAGTGTTGGGGTCAGAGTGACAACTGATCAACAAGATAGTGGGTGGAACATGGCCCGTGCTCCACCCACTATCTTGTCAAGGAGCTGTGGCGAGTCCGGACACTTGCAACAGCGCAGACTGGACTACTGAAGAGCCAGAGGTGGGCGGCCGAATGGCCACATGGAACCATGAAGACACAGAGATGGAGGGTGGGTGCGGTGGCAGGAGGACACGGAGCAACCGGCAGATGGATCATCAGCACCGGGAGACGCACAGGTAAGTGCTCAGGCACTGAGCAGCTCATCTATCTATCTATCTATCTATCTATCTATCTATCTATCTATCTATCTATCTATCTATCTCTCTCTCTCTCTCTCTCTCTCTCTCTCTCTATATATATATATATATATATATATATATATATATATATATATATATATATATATATATATATGAATATAGCTGACTGTATAGCTCAGTGGGTAAGACACCAGTCTACCACCTGGGAGACCGGGGTTCGAATCCAGGTTGGGGCAAGTTACAACAGTGCAATTGAGCTATGCAGTGTGGGTCCCTAGGCAAGACCCTTGGAGCTATATAGCCTACCTCATACAATGAGAGACACTGATAAGCATGACATGCCGGCTCAGACGTCGCCCGGCCAAACAAGGTCTGCGTCAGGTGCTGGGGAACCAGAGCACCTTGATGAAAAATGGGCTACTGGAACAAGACGGAAATGGGCGAGAGACGAAAACATGGATCTGTTGGAATGCTACTACTCAAGTAACCCTAGTCAGAGGGGTTACATGCAAAGACTGAGGGTGGAATGGTTACTTCGACACCCACAGTCTACAATGACTGCCAAACAACTAGTAGCTCAGTGCTCCAACATCCGCAAACGGCAACTGCTATCACAACTTGAGATTGACGAGGTACAACACAAATGCTACGGCATAAGGGAGGAGCCCAAAGGTAAGGTCAGGGGGGACCCGAATGAACACCAGGCAACCCCGACGCCAATTACAACGGCTGAGTGAAGTACCATCAGAAAGTCTCATTGAAGATGTGAATGCAGCATTGAGAACAATCCCTACCAACACCATAACAGAAACCAATGAGCTGATATACAACTCAGCATCAGTGATCCTTGAAATGCTCGGCTATAAGAGCAACCATGAGACCCAATATCCATCATGGAAAAGACGGTTAGAGGCTAAGATCAAGATAACAAGGAGGGAAGTGAGCCAGCTGTCAGAGCTCCTAAGGGGTGCAATGAAAAGATCAGTACCCAAGAAGTACAGCCAGATGCCCATACCTGAAGCACTCGAAACTGCCAAACAAAGGCTCCAAGCCTTGGCCAGCCGCCTAAAGAGATACACAAGAGAGAATGAAGCCAGGAGGATCAACCGGCTCTTCTCCACCCAACCAGCTAAAGTGTACTCTCAATGGCAGGGTACTAACAACAGAGCAGACCCACCAAGGCTGGAGACTGAACAATACTGGAAAGGCATACGGGAAAGGGAGGCGTCCCACAACAGCAAGGCACAGTGGCTAACCTCTCTACGAGAGGACCACAGCAACCTCCCTGAACAAGCCCCGGTAACCATCACTGTGGCAGATGTCCAAGAAAGAGTCTTGGGTATGAAAAACTGGACAGCACCAGGGCCTGACATGATCCATGCCTACTGGCTAAAGAAACTCACTGCCCTCCATGAGCGACTGGCAGCTCAACTGAACCAGCTGCTACAGAATGGGACTCACCCTGAATGGTTAACTGAAGGGCGCACAATCCTGATCCAGAAGGATCCCTCAAAGGGTTCAGTCCCATCCAACTATCGGCCAATAACCTGTCTCTCTACAACATGGAAGCTCATGTCAGGCATCATAGCGGCTAAGATAAGCGGACACATGGATAAATACATGAGCACAGCACAGAAGGGCATCGGCATAAATAGTAGAGGAGCCAAACACCAACTCCTTGTAGACCACACAGTCGCCTGAGACTGCAAAACCCGACACACCAACCTGTGCACCGCTTGGATTGATTACAAGAAAGCCTATGACTCAATGCCACACACCTGGATCATTGAATGCTTAGAGATGTACAACATCAATAGGACTCTAAGAGCCTTCATTGCAAACTCGATGGGGCTGTGGAAAACCACCCTTGAAGCCAACTGCAAACCACTTGCACAAGTGTCCATCAAATGTGGCATATACCAAGGAGATGCTCTGTCCCCACTGCTGTTCTGCATAGGCCTGAACCCCCTCAGCCAAATCATCAACAAGACTGGCTACGGATACCGACTTAAGAATGGGGCCACAATCAGTCACCTCCTCTACATGGATGACATCAAGCTGTACGCCAAGAGCGAGCGAGACATCGACTCACTGATCCACACCACCAGGATCTACAGCACTGACATTGGGATGTCATTCGGACTAGAGAAGTGTGGCCGGATGGTTACAAAGAGAGGGAAGGTCGTCCGCACAGAAGGGGTCTCACTCCCAGAGGGAACGATAGCAGACATAGAGCACAGCTACAAGTACCTGGGAATACCACAAGCAAATGGCAACCTCGATGAGGTCACAAGGAAAGGAGCCACAGCCAAATACCTCCAACGAATAAGGCAAGTCCTGAGAAGCCAGCTCAATGGCAAGAACAAGATCCGTGCAATAAACAGCTATGCCTTACCAGTAATCAGATACCCTGCTGGAATAATTAGCTGGCCAATGGAAGAGATGAAGGCCACGGATGTTAAGACTCGGAAGCTACTAACCATGCATGGAGGGTTCCACCCCAAATCCAGCACCCTGAGACTGTACACGAGCCGTAAGGAAGGAGGCAGAGGACTAGTGAGTGTGAGAGCCACTGTCCAGGATGAAACATCTAAGATCCATAAATACATCAAGGACAAAGCCTCAACGGACGATGTGCTCAGCGAATGTCTCAGGCAATGGGGAACAGAGGACGAGGTGCTGGAGGAACCATCATGGGAAGACAAGCCCCTACATGGGATGTACCACCGAAAAATAACTGAAGTGGCTGATATCAGGAAATCCTACCAATGGCTGGAGAAAGCTGGACTCAAGGACAGCACGGAGGCCCTCATCCTGGCCGCCCAGGAACAGGCCCTAAACACCAGAGCAATAGAAGCTCAGATCTACCACACCAGACAAGACCCAAGGTGTAGGTTGTGCAAGGAGGCCTCTGAGACAGTCCAGCACATAACAGCAGGGTGCAAGATGCTGGCAGGGAAAGCGTACATGGAACGACATAACCAAGTGGCGGGCATAGTGTACAGGAACATCTGTGCAGAATATGGACTGGAAGCCCCGAGGTCAAAATGGGGGACACCCCCAAAGGTGGTGGAGAATGACCGAGCTAAGATCCTGTGGGACTTCCAGATCCAGACAGACAAGATGGTAATGTCGAACCAACCGGACATTGTGGTGGTGGATAAAGAACAGAGGAAAGCCGTTGTGGTGGATGTAGCAATACCAAGTGACCACAACATCAGGAAAAAGGAGCATGAGAAACTGGAGAAATACCAGGGCCTCAGAGAGGAACTGGAGAAGGCCTGGAAGGTGAAGACCACAGTGGTGCCTGTGGTCATCGGGGCCCTCGGGGCAGTCACCCCCAAACTGGAGCAGTGGCTCAAACAGATCCCAGGAACAACATCAGACATCTCAGTCCAGAAATGTGCAGTTCTAGGCACAGCCAAGATACTGCGCAGAACCCTCAAGCTCCCAGGCCTCTGGTAGAGGACCCGAGCTCAGAGGATGAAAGAGACCACCCACGGAGGGTGAGAGGGGAATTTTTTTTTATGAATGTATTTATATTGCATGTATATTGTATTTATGTTTACTGATTCTTTAATAAAATAATAATATATAAATATATATAATTAAATAAACAAATATATATCTGTCTATATATATATATATATATATATATATATATATATATATATATATATATATATATATATATATATATATATATATATATTCTTTAATATTATTCTTTAATAAAAAATTATATATATATATATATATATATATATATATATATATATATATATAAATAAATAAACAAATATCTATCTATCTATCTATCTACATATATTCCTTTATATTATTATTTATTATTATTCTTTAATAATAATAATAATAATAATAATAATAATAATAATATATAAATAAATAAATAAACTATATATATATATATATATATATATACATATATATATATATATATAAAAATTCCCCTCTCACCCTCCGTGGGTGGTCTCTTTCATCCTCTGAGCTCGGGTCCTCTACCAGAGGCCTGGGAGCTTGAGGGTTCTGCGCAGTATCTTGGCTGTGCCTAGAACTGCACATTTCTGGACTGAGATGTCTGATGTTGTTCCTGGGATCTGGGACCATAGCTGACTGTATAGCTCAGTGGGTAAGACACCAGTCTACCACCTGGGAGACCGGGGTTCGAATCCAGGTTGGGGCAAGTTACAACAGTGCAATTGAGCTATGCAGTGTGGGTCCCTAGGCAAGACCCTTGGAGCTATATAGCCTACCTCATACAATGAGAGACACTAATAAGCATGACATGCCGGCTCAGACGTCACCCGGCCAAACAAGGTCTGCGTCAGGTGCTGGGGAACCAGAGCACCTTGATGAAAAATGGGCTACTGGAACAAGACGGAAATGGGCGAGAGACGAAAACGTGGATCATGATTTTTGTGTGATTTTGTTGTCAGCACATTTAACTTTGTACAGAACAAAATATTCAATGAGAATATTTCATTCATTCAGATCTAGGATGTGTTATTTGAGAGTTCCCTTTATTTTTTTGAGCAGTGTATATAAAATTCCCTTCTCACCCTCAGCCGGTGGTCTCTCTTTCATCCTCTGAGCTCGGGTCCTGATGTTGTAGTCACTTGGTATTGCTACATCCACCACAACAGCTTTCCTCTGTTCTTTATCCACCACCACAATGTCCGGTTGGTTCGCCATTACCATCTTGTCTGTCTGGATCTGGAAGACCCACAGGATCTTAGCTCGGTCATTCTCCACCACCTTTGGAGGTGTTCCCCACTTTGACCTCGGGGCTTCCAGTCCATATTCTGCACAGATGTTCCTGTACACTATGCCCGCCACTTGGTTATGTCGTTCCATGTACGCTTTCCCTGCCAGCATCTTGCCCCCTGCTGTTATGTGCTGGACTGTCTCAGGGGCCTCCTTGCACAACCTACACCTTGGGTCTTGTCTGGTGTGGTAGATCTGAGCCTCTATTGCTCTGGTGTTTAGGGCCTGTTCCTGTGCAGCCAGGATGAGGGCCTCCGTGCTGTCCTTGAGTCCAGCTTTCTCCAGCCATTGGTAGGATTTCCTGATATCAGCCACTTCAGTTATTTGTCGGTGGTACATCCCATGTAGGGGCTTGTCCTCCCATGCTGGTTCCTCCAGCACCTCATCCTCTGTTCCCCATTGTCTGAGACATTCGCTGAGCACATCGTCCGTTGAGGCTTTGTCCTTAATGTATTTATGGATCTTGGATGTTTCATTCTGGACAGTGGCTCTCACACTCTCACCTCTGCCTCCTTCCTTACGGCTTGTGTACAGTCTCAGGGTGCTGGATTTGGGGTGGAACCCTCCATGCATGGTTAGTAGCTTCCGAGTCTTAACATCCGTGGCCTTCATCTCTTCCATTGGCCAGCTAATTATTCCGGCAGGGTATCTGATTATTGGTAAGGCATAGCTGTTTATTGCACGGATCTTGTTCTTGACATTGAGCTGGCAAGAATATATATATATATATATATATATATATATATATATATATATATATATATATATATATATATATATATTTTTTTTTTTTTTTTTTTTTTTTTTTTTTTTTTCATATATATTTATTCTTTTTTTCATTATGTCGGTTTTGGTCCTCCATAGGTCTGTGTCTTTCAGCAGTAAGCAAATATATACTTGACAAAGTAAATGAAGTGAAACCATGAAGAAGACGATGTAAACTACATCTTTGAATGTAACTTTATTTGGCTATTATTTCCTAATAACCAGGAAATACAACTTAATAATTTTGATCTAAATTACAAGTTATTAGTTTTTGTTTTTAATAAATAACCATTGCAATTATTTATAGTTATTCATCTCCAAACCAGATCCTGTTGTTGTATAAAAGCAGTCAAACATACATCCAGTGTATCCTAGTTATCAAGCAGTGCATGGGGTGGATTTCATTGTTCAAATCAGGTTAAAAGTTTTCCATCTAAGGAAATCCAGCAGATTACATCGAGTCGTTGACTAGCATCATTCACTAAATCTGGATGAGCGTGTTAGCGACCATCGCCTGGATTGTGTCACTGATTTTACAGCAATCGTTCATCCTGAGCATGCATGTGGTAACAGTGGAGAGGAAAACCTCCCCTTTAACATGAAGAAACCTCCAACAGAACCTGAACATCTGACTGGGGTCTTGAGAAGATAGAGCAGATACATAAAAATAAATAGAATGTAGGAATACTTTCCAAGTTATAGAAAAGTACAAAAGCTAACTACATTTCACAATGATAAACTATTACCACATAAAACTTTAAAAAAAAAATCAAAAGGTATGATTATCATTAGAGTATTTCTGTTTTAGCCGTACATATTATCACCTGAAACATAAATAACTCGTAATCTCAGTTGTGCAACATTAACCTAGCGTCTGGTTCAGACGTTTCTATTGTTCTTAGATAAAGAAGAGTTTAGACAAATGGGTCCAATCAGCTACTGTTATGCAGCTTAGCTCAAGTCTGTGCATTCGAGCTCCTGAAACACAACTTAGTTGCACAATACCATGTTTGCTTCCACACAGAGTAAGGAATGGTTGAAGCTGGCACAGCTCCACACGCTACACGCTAATTCCAGAGTTATTGCAGACAGTTTTTCTCTCAGACTGACATCGCCGTACGAGGGACTCGAGAGCTTGACAGGAACCTTTAAAAAGCAGCCGTGTTTGCAAGGACCTGCCAAATCCGGGTCGAGGATTTCAGATCAGGTTAACAGACGTCCTGCTGCATCCTCCAAGCAAAACAAATCCCTGCTATGATGAGGTGACACTTCCAGTCCCTCAGCGCCAAGCCAGAGAAAGCCGGCCAGAAAAGAAGAGGAGGCGGAGGAAGAAACAGGTAAACCCTGGAGGCAGCGGGGCAGTTTAACAGGCGGAAATATAAACTGCGAGAAATTATAAATCGCTGAAGTTTAACTGCTCACAATACATTATAGAAAAGACAAATAAATACTGGGTATGTGTTCACTGTATGTTTCTATGTAGTTTACTTTCTTTAAAAAAAAAAAAACAACTCAATTGTGTGACACAAACACAGGGGAAACAGTGGAGACAGACAATTTTAAAAGGGGCTGAGATTTTTAAACTGAATCCCCTGAATATGTAAAAAAATAAAATAAAACCTCAACTATAAATCCAGTATGTGAGATTCCAAAATAAGCCTGAGCAGGCATTAAAAACTGTTAACAATACATTAAATTAGAGTTTCAAGCAGAATCCAGTGCAGATACAGTGGGGTGAAGGGGTAAGAAGAGAGCCTGATGCTACTTTCACAACATGGGGGGTGGAAGAAGAGGAGACACACTTGGGAAGATGCACCGTGAAACCTGAACTGCTTAGGTGACAAACGAACAACACAACTCTTAATGCGAACACGGTTCTGCATAGAAAAGCAAAAATACGAAGAATTGCTGAGCAGCTCAAGTTTCAACAGTCTCCCTCTTTCATCCGCTTCTAATCCGAGCATGCTACTTTTTAATAACGGCAAAGTATTGTTTTTCTTATGCTGTAAATTTGACCGTACTATCCAGTTTCTTTTTTTATTTTTTATTTTTCTTTTTACGTTTGTGTGAATATGCTTTTAACTTGCTGCTGCGACCCACTGAGGGACTATAACATTTCTGTTTGAATTTCTGTTTCCTCTGTAAATGATATTTGTGCACCTTTGTCCAAAGGTGCACAAAATAAATGTTTTAAGACAGCAGTAGTCTGCTTTGGTGCTACCTCTCACAGAGTGGTTATTACCATTCGCCCCTGGGATTAACTAATCTGGATTTATGCTAAATGAAGACTCCAAGGAGTTCTGCCTTTGACCTTTTAAAAGAAATTCCCTCAAAATCAAGAACTGTCCCTTTAACAAGAAGAAGCCTCCGTGAGATTCTCTCCTGACGATGTGCTGAAATGACACATTTTGAGTAACTGTGTTCAGGACACAACGCTTCAGCAGCCATGCGGCTTCACAACACACATAATGGGTTTAATTGTGCACAGTTCCAGTTTGCATTGAGAACGAGATAAGTCTTGGAAAAATGAGACGCGGGACGTTAAAGGTAGATGGAAATGAACTAAAATGCAAAGAAAACAAGCGGAACGTCTTTCAAATTTATTAATATCCGCAAACGCGCCATCAGTGTTTTCTATCACTGAGGTAATTTACTTATCTGGACCGCTTTCATTTTGGCGACAGTAAAATGCTATGTTGGCCTTTTCTTTTAGCAAACATTTTGGGAGGTTTAATGAAAGTCTCACAATCTCTCATTCACATGTGGAATAATTGGGCGCCCCGCTTGTGGTGAAACTCTATCCTGAAGATTATTGTCTGTGTTAGCTTTTCAGAAAGGCGTCATTTACCTTCCTTATCAGATTTACTCACCCGAAAAAGGCCGATGACTTGATCCATCCACGGCGACTTTCAAAAACACCAACATATTCACAACCCTAAACATGTGTGGCAGATCTCTGAAGGTTTCCTCCTGTTGAAAAGACGTCATCGTCATTGTTTCTACATTCTCATTCGGGAGGACAAATTGCTGTAAAAGTCAAAGACTCAAAACAATTTCTGATCAGCCACTATTTACATTTCCCTCTCGTCTTGTTTGTCAGCTCCTTGTGTTGCTCCCTGAGTTGAAGTCTGTTGTGTTACTCTGTTTTAGGCCCAGTTTACCGATTTTTGAAACTTTTTTTTTATGTAAATAAACCAAGAATCCTTTTTGAAACTTTCAGCCTCTTACTCACTGGTCTGTGCATATTCCTACATTTAACATTTGCACTGAATCGGTTCTATATAAATAGACTGAATTTAATTCTAATTGAAGTGAATGTGTTAGAATGGCCCAGTCAAATCCAAGACCTAAATCTAGGTGTGAATTTGTGGCAAGAGTCAAAAACTGTATTGTAATGTTGTAAAACAGGAAACAGACAAATGTGTCAGTCTTTTTGTCAAGCTGCACACAAATTATAACATCATGTAAACATGCAATTAAAGTGTTTTCTAGATGCCTATAAACTTCATCTAAATTCTGTTCTTGGTTTTAACAAAATAATTGGAAGAAAAAAAACACATAAAGGTCAGAGGTTTTGATGCCACATCATATTTTTTTAAGTAATTATCAGTATTATTATTGGTTATTGGCAATACTGGCCTTATATTTACTTTGGATCAGATCTATCCCAAAATATGCAGAATCGCACACCTCTAATGTCCACGATTCACCTTTAAAATGTTATTAAAGAAAAAGTTAAAACCATGAATCATTTCCCTTCAACTTCAAACGTCATTGTGTTGGTTTAAATCTCTAAATCTAAACGCATTAGAGTTTTGCCTGCAACGTGGAAAAACTTAAGTGCCATGAGACACTTTTTTATGCATCCATCTCCTTTCCAATACTTTATTACTCTGCTAGTAAGAGTAAAAGAAAACCTGTAGGATCAGTAATTTGATAATATTACAGATTTAAATAGGACTAAACTTGGCTGTGGGGTCCTTCACCCATGATTCTTCTGTCATTCCCTTTTGTTTTATTTTCCATTTCGTCCTTTATTAACAGTAGAAATGTCGTAAAAATAGTTGGATGTTTTAGCCATCGCTAAAAGCTGGCTCAGATCGTTCCTCCTTCCACACTCTGTGGTTTACTGATGCTAAGCAGCTCTTGGCTCGGAGTGTTACCCTGCAATTAGTGCCCTTTTAAACACTTATAATTCACAGCTTATGAAAATATTATCAGAGAGGGCCAGCTCTGTGCCTGAGGGGGTCAGGAGGTTGTTTTAATGGTACCGTGGGCTCGTGGTGTCAAACTGCTCAAGCTCCCTGCATTGCAGTTGTCTTAAATCACTTGCAGTGGGTTGATAATGAGAGGAAAAAACCATGCGAGATATAATCATATATGCAGTAATGTAAACGTGAAAATTAGGCGCAATGTTCTGGCTATTAAAACCCTGACATAACTGAGGCATGTGGAAATTATTTTAAAATTACAGCATGACAAATGGTTTGTTTTCACAGAGCTGTGTTTGAGGGAACCCTAGGATCTCTCGTACGTTCATATCCGCACACCCACACGCCACCTCCATTCAGGACTAAATTTCCTGGAGGTTCGGAGGTGTATATGAAAGATTTGTCATGCTGTTGGTGTCTCACTTCAGCGGACAGTTTGTACAAGGGAGCTTAAGTATTAACAGATAACTTGTGGTGCAACGCAGAGGCTTTTCTTTTATGAAACAGACTCTGTGATGGGGGAAATATATTCAGAGCGTTATCTTAGAAAAAAACAACAATTTTTGGACTGTCACTGAGACCACACCATAATGATACCTTTACTGCTAAATTTACTTATAAAATCTGAACGTTTTGATTGCTAAATACAGTTAAATTTGTTGTCTTGGCAAACAAGATGGTCTTGATCATTTTGTCTTTTTCTTTTGAAAAATGCCCTTACAAACATATTTGGTTGCTATGGATACAGTGATCTAAATACAATAAATAAACTTAAAAGACAATACCACCCCCACACTAATTTTATGTTTTTAGTTTCTTAACATGTTCGAGGGGACTTGGAGGACTTGGAGAAACAAAATAAAATATTATTTGCGTTTGTGAAAATCAGCTTCGATATCTTGCTGTTCTATTTTTTTTTCTATTGAAATCTGACATTTGAAAATGTCTGCTTTGCATTTTGTGTTGAAATTGTTCTGTGATTTTATTCTATTTTATTTAAAATTTCCTGGGAAAATGTCAGTAATGCCGACTGCGGTAGTTTTGGTTCAAGAAACGTTTTGGTACGAGGTTTTTTAAAAAAAACAAAAAAAAAAAAACAATCAGTATGGGGTCTCCATGGATAAGCTACTTAAATAAAAACACACAACTTCATTCATTCATTCATTCATTCATTCATTCATTCATTCATTCATTCATATATATAAGTGCTTTAAAAACCAAAGTCAAAGTGCTGTCAAGGACAAAATAAACAATAAAATCACCAATAAAAGCTAAAAAAAAAAAAAAAAGATACAAAGAACCACTGGCCTATCGCTCTCAGGAATTAAGAGTCAAGTTAAAAAGTTATTTTAACAGAGATCTGAATTAATTTAAGGATCCAACAGACCTCAAAGCAACAGGGAGGCTGTTCCAGGTCCTGGGTCCTGTGGCTGAAAAACCTCCGTCTTCCCTGCTAATAAGACGGGTTCTGGGAACAGGGATATTCTTATAAAAACCTTTAAAGGACAATCCGTGCTTATTAAGTTCACTAAATCTCTAAAGCTTAGTTCTTTGTCACCATTTAAGAGACAATGCTACCAGCAAAGACAGAGCTTTGCTGGTAGCATTTTAAGGGGTATAATTTTCAGAAGTTAACTGAATTCTGCTGGAAATATTACCAATGTTAACAATGGTTCAGTCATTAGAGAAACAATTGTCTTGGTTTGAGTCCAGAGGACTCCAGATCTATCGGTATCTTGCAACGTCATCAAGTTGGTTTGGAAGTGGATGTGGCTCATGTGACATCTGTGACCAACATAAACAGAAAGAGGACAAAGGACAGTGATGCTGAGGAGTAGCCCCCAGCCAAGAGGACCAGTTGGTCCTGCAAAGCATCACCAGGAAGGTTGGCATGGAGATTTTGGTAAAGAATGGGAGGACGAGGCCTTTCCATCAAGCCCTGTCTTCATTGAAGGACAGAAGATCCTGTTCTGTCATCCCCTGTCCTCGGTCCTTCACCATCAACACACTGTGAAAATCCAACTTTGTCATCCCCTGACTTCTGTTTCTTTATGGAGACTGAAGAGGAACCAATACCTTCAACATCTAGTGGAATTACAGCAAGAGTGAGCCCCAGACATGTGTGGTTTAGACCTCGCCTCATCTTGTCAAGAGGACTGAGTAGATTGGGATCCGTAAAAACTGAAGACCTATTTGGGAAGTCACATTAGGACATCATCATTTCTCTGTTTTTATTAACACCTTCAAGCCTTCAATGAATTTCTAGCTTTGGCTTTACCTAAGGATGCCTTAGGTAGCGCCTTTCACCGGGGCTTTTCTTTATCCCGATGCTAGGTTTAGCATTTTAGATGTTAAGAATTCTGGCAGGACAGGTGATGCGGACTTAGACAATTCTGCAGTTGAATCAATAAAGAATAACTTAAGTGTTGAAGGAAACAAATTAAAATTTCTGAGGAATGAGACCACACTGCTGCACAAAAAAATAAACAATGCTAAAATATATAAAACAGACACTAAATTGAGTGAGACAACTTTGGTGGGTAAAAATTAAAACGCTAAAAGTAGTGAAACAATGTGGCTGGTTTAAAAATAAAAATGGAAAAGAATGACTCAGGACACAGTGGAATCATTTAGAAAGTGAGACAATGTTGGATATTAAACTCTTTAAGATTGAAACAATGATGCTGACATGAACTCTAATTTCTAAAGCATGAGAAGACACTGATGGGGACACAATGTAATTAGTTTGCAGGGATACACCAGAGTAAAACATTGACAGTTCAATTGTTCAAGGATGAAAAGAGAAAGAGAGAAATGTGGCAGCACATCAAACATTTGGTGGCTCAACTCCAAAACCCCGCCAAGTCCACTGAAAAAACCACATGACCCTGAAACTCATAATGGTTTTATAAGTAGGTAATGCTGGTGAGTGTTAAGACACAATGCTTCAGGGAACGATGCAACATTTGTTCTGAGGAAAAACTAAAATTTCTAAGGACTGAGAAGAGAGCGCGTCTCTTCTCAGACAATTTAAAATCACTTAGGAGGGAGATGACAAATTAGCATGTAGAGGAATTAAAACAACCCAGCTGAGTATAAATGAAAATATTTAAGGATCAAAGCAAAAGACGGAGATAAGTCTTTGCTTGTGATCTGGACAGTCACAAACATATTTGTGAGGACACCTCTCCTCTACATTCATCCTCAGGTTTTCTTACACTTGGCAGAAACCTTACGCGTCTTCTTCTATGGTGCTGACGCATCTTTGACGCCTCACTGACCAGTTTCTGTGTTTCAGTGTTTTTAATCAAGGCTTTTAGAAGTGGATAGAATAGTAATAACCTTCACTGTTCCTCAGAGGGGAAATTCAGGTGTACCGGCAGCAAAAGTGACTCAAAAATCAAAGCAAGCTTTATTTTCACCTTCAAAGTCCTTCCTTAAACTGTGGTGTTTTATATCCTACACAGTTACATGTAAGTTTAATTTCATGTGAGCCTTCATGCTTTCAGTCCTGGTCACTTTGCTGCTGGTACACCTGAATTTCCCCTCTGACGGAGTAAAAGAGGAAAGGAAATTTATTTCAGCTCTTTACTGAAAAGGACATCACGCCCCCTCGTGGTCATGAGTAAAATAGCAGGACTAATACTCAGTTGCAGTGTGATGCCGTGAACGCAAATTCAAAGCTCAAACATAAATGATATAACCTCATAAAAACTGTGCCTGATCCTCTATTATGCTGATCAATATTTTTATATTGCTTTATTTTTGTTAATCACTAAAGGTTTGTTTAGAAACAAAAGCTAAGGTTCAGTTTTCAAATGATGGTTTCATGTATTAATAAAAAAAATCCAAACCAACCTTCTCTTATGTGAGAAGGTACCGTAATTGTCCCCAAACTTGCTGGTTTTACTGCTATTGGCAACAATAACTAGCAGTGAATGTGTTACACTCCTCTGGAAGCTTGTTAGCCCACTCTTCTTTACAGAGTAGTTTTATTACAGTCACCTTGGAGGGTTTTTCAAATGAGATAATCGGTTTGGCACTGCATTTTAATCTAATTAAAGTCCACACTTTGACTAGGCCTCTCCAAAACCCTCAGTATGTTTTGTTTTAGCCATTCAGAGGCAAACTTGCTGGTGTGCTTTGAAACATTGTCCTGTTAAATAACTCCAATGTTCTTGGACTGAAGGTCAGAAACTGATGGCTACATGCTGTACTACTATCTCTTCAATATGGGGAACATTTCCTCAAACATCTGGGGGATCTTTGAGTTATTTTTTGGGAAAAAGTGAGATTTAATTTATTTTTGGCCAGCAGTGGATGTGGCCTTGGAACTCTCTCATAGATGCCATTTTCCCTCAGCCTCTTTCTTCTTATTGAACCATAAACACTTTAACACTTTTCATGGACCTCGAGCCAGCAGGCAGTTTGCACGCTCCTGCAGCAAGAAGAAATACGCCCGGTGATCAGAGAAACGACACCCCAGCTAAAAATAATGGGCATGCTGTGTTATCACAACATAAAAAGGGTCACTGGGGTCAGCGGGGTCACGTGCGGGTTGTTTACCCACTTGGAAATCCAGGGAGATGCTTGCGTGTCGTTAATCACAGAGGAGAAACGGCCCGGGGACGGAGGGCAGACCTACATCGGATGTGGCTCTTATTTACTGCTGCCCACCTCACCGAGACATAAACGGTTTCCTTCACACTTTCTATCGGCCATATTTCTTTTTTATGCGTTCCTATTTTCAGAGGAGCGTCTAAAATCCAAATACTACTTTATGAATTATTGGACATTCAGTCTGTAACAACTGGCGATGGAAATGAGTTTTGGCTGTGACATTTGTGTTGTATAAAAAGAAATTAAATGAAAAAATGTCCTAAAATATTTTACTGATAAAAACTGAGGATTGGTTCGTTCATTTGTGTACCCCAGTACTGGGGTTGTACTGGTTGTAAGAACCCAGTACAAGCAATTAACGTCTGAAATTACCTCAGGAGTTAATTAAGTCTAATTGTTGGTCATTTTTTCTTCTCAGTATACATATATCCATGTTTTCTGTGAAGGACTTAGGGGTTTGGTACAGAACATCAGTGGACTAATGTCATTATGAAGACCAGCAGATGTTTATTTGCATAGTACAATTAATATACAGTAAAGCAAAGCGTCTTACAGGAGAAAACAGGGAAGAGAGAGATACATCCGAAAGACATAAAACATCACATAACAGAATAAAAACATGAGACATACTCAAATAAAAGACATAAATGTTGAAATGAAACAGTCTATGCAAACACAGAGCTGACAAATGAAAGAAGTGATGCATATTTTTATGTTTCTGCACGCCTCAGCCTTTTCAGGGAGTTTGTTCCAGAGCTGAGGGCCACAGAAACTAAACACTGCCTGCCCTTGTTTTAATCCTGGAACAACCTGCTGTTCAGCTACTATCCGCCACCATCGGCATGTGAATGCGTGTGTGTATGGGTGAATGACTGGGTTGTATTGTGAAGCGCTTTGGGGTCCAAGACATTTACCATTTTTACCATCTTTGCACAATCGTGGTTTCCCCAGGAGATGGCGCCATTGGTAACAGTTAATCCTGGAAGAGACCAAGTCCAGTCCTTGAGAGCTACTACAGTGCAGCTTTCAGATGCGTCACTGAATAAAATGGCTGAATCCTCTCAGCAGCAGTCATGCAGCTCCGCAGAAGTCTGATATTTCGTTCACGTGTGTTGGAGAAGGGATGCGTTACATGGTGTAGCTGTTGGCGCCACTGCCTTGCAGCAAGAAGGCCCTGAGTTTGAATCCCAGCCAGGACCATGGAGCTTGCATGTGCTCTCTGCTTGGGTTCTCTCCAGGTCCTCTACCTTTTTCCAATAGTCCAAAAATACGCATGTTAGTTTAACTGGTCATGCCTAATTGCCCTTAGGAAAGAGGATGTACATGCATAGTTATTTGCAACTTGTCCAGGATGTACCCCCACTCTCAACCACTGAATACTAGAGATAGCCACCTGTCCTCCTGTGACTTTCCATAGTTAAATAGATACAGATGATAAATGGAAATAAAATATAGTGAAAAAATAACTTAATCATAACACCCTTGCCCTTCTCTCCGCCTAAATGAATAATTCTCATTTTTTTAGTAATTCAGATATGTGATATTTTAAGTTCTGGTAGGTGGCAAATCCAAATCTTTGGCAACTTCAGCTTCCTCATCTCCACTATCAACATAACAGACAACAATCCTTACTTTTCGTTTCTTTTAGGTAGACTGTGTGCAGATAGCATGACGTACACAGAATCAAACAAATATATCTTCCTTTTTGCACGCACGCCATTCCATCTGTACCCATGTAGCCTTGCAGGAGATGCTGAAATGTGTGTGTGATGATGTATTTGGTCATAAGAGCGAGGGGGAATTTCACAACAGGATGGCACCCTGGGCGGTTGCCCATGTCGTCCATGTCAGAAACCGCTACTGATGTAAGGAATTTAAGTCCTGTCTGATTTTTCATGTTTGGAATACAATCGAGTTAAATCACACTAGTTGTTGGACAAAATAAATGTGGGAAAAAAAGTGTTTTGTGTGCCCTCATAATTTTTGTAATGTTTTTATTTACAAACTTGTTCTTGTTTGAAGTCAATGTTAATATTTGTATTGTCCCTGTGTGTAAGAATATATCCATTAAGTGTAGAGATGGAAATGTCATCAAAAGTATCCAGTTGAATTGGTCCACAGAGTATGGAAATATTACTGAATTATGGCTTAAATATGAATCAGAATAATTTAGGCTAAATTGGACATTTTGATTGATTTTTTTTCTGAATTTTTCCTGATTGCCAGTGCAATGTTTGCTGCGTTTGTCACACCAAAGAGAATGTAATACAACAGCATGTGTCTAAACTGCTAAAAATAATGACCCGATAACAAATACATATGTATAACCCTGGCATATGCTGCCCTCTCTGAAAAATCCTTGCCCCTCTCTTGCAACCCCAGAGATATTTTTTTCAAAATCCACCACTGTATGTAATTTGGCAGATGATTCATAATTTCTCCCAACATTTACATGTCTTACTTTTAAACTGGCATTATTAACATTTTTAAACTTGTGTCTCATACTAAGGAATATGTATCATGTGGTATGCATTGCCTCCTAAATGCCAGCCACGTGGGTTTGAGTCATTGTTTAAATAAATTTATTTATGCTGGCTGCCAGTAGGTGGCAGTAATAAAACAGAGAAGTCTGAGTCAAACCCCAAACTTAGGGGGGGAAAAGTATCTCTTTACTGGTAACGTTTGTGATTTTTTTATTTTTTTATTTTTTTGCTAGGCATCTTGTTAAGTTGAGAGGATATGTTTCCTTTGTACAACAGCAGAAGGCGAGCCGTGCTATAAAATGTTGGACTCCTCCCCATTAAAATGATGAAAGCGGGTGTGCAGTGAGTTGCACTGCAGGGATTTCCCATTTTCCGCCACAGTACGCATCCTGCCTCACGTACGCTTTCTCTCAGTCTGGCGTGTTGTGACGCTGGGCGTAAAGGAGGAAGAAAGTCAAAGTTTGATCTCCTCAGCGCGAAGAGTGAATTTAGTTATTCAGACTGAATTTAAAAAATACTTTATTGATCCCAAAGGTAAATTAAATGTTGTAACTTATTAATTCAGATTCTTCAAATAGTTATTAAAGTGGAATATAAGTGAAAATCAGTAATCAAATGCAATAGTAATAATATTGTATAAAAGGGGAAAAATTAAACATTCAAATTTCTTCTTACATCAGTGCTGCTTCCGCCCTATGGGGATTGTTTGTGACAATCCCCATAGGGGATTCATTCAGTCCTTTAGGAAACTAAAGACAAAATAGGGTCTGTGTTAAATTCATCGTGCAGTTTAATCCTGAACAGTGTGATTCAATACAGAGGGACTAAACTAAATAGTTTTTTGTTTTTTTATTGTTCCCACTTGCTGCAGCTCCCTTTTCTGAGTCCGTCTGCAGATAGTTATGGTTTTCAGGTTTTATGTGAGCAGTATTCGGTCACATTAACTAATTATTACGAGAATGTGAGAAAATATTACATCATTCTCTACCATACAGTCTCTGGCATCCTGCCATTGGTACCTGTCTCTGTCTGCTTTGATCGCCGGCTATTAATTTAATAATCCGTCATCAAAAAACCCAGCTTTCTTTATTAGATGATAAAGTTCTGCGAACATGAGATCAACCAGACCACTGGTATCCATCAGTCTGGTCGCCATAGCAGCTGCAGAGAGACCGTGAGGAGTCCCTCGTTCAGAATGGATCTTGTCAGCAGCGGATGAAGTGACGTCACGTCGCTATGGTGACTCAGGCAGTATAAAATGTGAAGCCTGAACAGCGAGCTGCGCACACTGACTCGAGCAGCATCAGCAGAGAGGTAAGTCTGAGCTCCGCGGTTTAACATCTATGTATAATTCACGCTTCTAAACTAAATTTCCATCGATTATAACGTGTTTATATCCACGTTCTTATCGGAAACCCATCAAATATCAATAAACATCTATCGCCAAAGAGGTTCTACGTCACTTGCGGAAGCTTGTGGCCATGATGTGTTCGCATCCACTTCCAATGTTAACTCAGGTATTGTGGTGCAGAAAGGACTATATTGGGATTTGAAGGAGCGCTATATAGCTTAAGATTTTTTCTGACCAGTTCTGTTCGCAGTTTGCTTTTAAACGATGCCTGTAGGAAGACAGACGGGAGAATGGGAGGGGATGCGCAATGGCCTCTTAATCTGGAAGAGAGACTGTCCTTATTCCTTATAAAAACATTGCTTCGCGCATCTTGTAAACACTTGCGCTCAAAATGCGCCACGGTGGAAATTGTGCTTAGTGGAAAACGGAATTATCACAATTTTCGACAAATGTGTTGAAATGTGGAAGATTACTCTGTGAGAGCAACGTGACTTTGTAAGCTCGCAGCGCTGCATCTGCGGAAGTAGGCTGGACTCCATGTTATGTAATCCTCTGCACGAAACCCAAGCTGTATTACTCCCTTAATTTAGCAAAAATACTATAACTCGGAGTTTATAAAGAAAAATCATGATTGCGAATTCCGCAGAGAACTTTCTTGGTCATATTGTTTCACGTGTGCATCACGCAGGGGGATAACACTGGTACTGAGATGAATAAATGAAGCTACGTGCCTGCTCTGCTATTCACCATGAAGTCTGACGACGTTACACACTCGAGGGATGAATGGGTTTCCGTAATCACGGGATTTAGGGGTCATAGTGACGAGAAACAAAGTGAATAGGAATGAGTTGATGTAGGGGGGAAAAAAGCAGGTCAGAACTCGCATTATTGTATTCTTGTGATGCAACCGTGGGGCAGAGAAAAAGTGGCGCAGCGTCGCGTGATTCTGTCGCAGTTTGGCACGACACTTGACGGACCTGTTGATGAGGCTTGTCGACGAGGCCTTGTTTTTATCTGAAAGGATTTAGGCTTTTCTTTTTTTTTTACTGCATTAAAACTGATAAGAGAAGGGACGTTGCGAAAAATGAAACCATGGATAATTTTATGTCGTGTGGTTTTGGTAGCTTACAGGAAGATGCAGCCATGTCAGACTGGATGAAGGTCATGACTCGAGATGATGAAGGGCACATCAGGCCCAGGGCTGCTTCACTGATGCTAATCGACATTTTGTTTTTAAGCTCAACAATTTTGTATTTTTCACATTGTAGTCACAGAGACGGACAGCCGGCTTACCTAACACCATATTTAAGTGAAGGTTGCAGGCAGTAAGCAGCATCTTAGCATTAGCTATGACCTAGCTTGCGTGTAAAGGCCTTAAGCCTGAAGCAGTAGAAAATAAAGAGTCTTCTGCGTTCTTTAAATAAATATTTTCTGTTCTCTTGTTTTTGAATATTAAAACATATTTACATCAATAACTTGTCACTATTTTGTCATTTTAAGTAATAAGTCATGTTAGCTAATTTGGCTCCTCATGCTAATGATGCTCATACATATAACAATTTGTGTTAGCTCACTCTGCTTATACTTAAGAAAAGGCTACAAGCTTACAAATACCTTCTGACTACCACTAATTAGCCTGTTAGCCAATGAGAGAAGTCTTAGCTAACCTAAGCTACCATAGCACTGAAGAAAGTGAATAGTCCCTGCTAGACATGGCAGGTTACTGGTACCAAGGTATATCAGGCACTCATAAGTTCATGTGTTTTTCTCACATCTACTCCTGTTGGCTAAAGGCTTGCTGCAAAAAGCATAGGGCAAAGCAATGATGATGGCCCTGAAGTTGCTGCTCTCTGCTGGTCAGCCGGATGAAAGATGGCAATTAGGTTTCTCTCATGCTTACTGAAAAGACCATTTTTGCCAGTTCCTCACCAAGAAAGTGCCTAGCTTTAGCTTTAGCTTCCATCTTTACAAGTTTCAGAACGTGGCTCTCAGATACACCTCCTACTACTGGTCATTTACATACTCGACTCATTCATTCCCTCTGAGCTAGTTCTAGATTAACTAAGTTTTCCCCCCTGAAGGGTGCTTTGGTTTATATGAGTGTCCCGTTTGATCATGCAGCATCACCTACGAACTCAGCTTTGTGTGAGAGGAAGAAAGACTCAGTATGACTCAGCATTCTTTGCCTAACTGTCACCACTTTTAGGAAATGAGCCATCCCACAGGAAAGAATGGTGCCACTATGGTGCCACATGGCACCATAGATCAATAAAATCCTCTCAGTGGAATGTTGAGTGGAACATCCCAAATTAGACTGTAAAGTTACAAAAAAGAATGTGAGAAATACCACATTTTTGAGCATGTTCTTTCATTTCCTTTTCTTACTTGTCACGTTATACCTCTTCCTGAATTTTTCTGGATGTTGTGGCATTTTTTTAAACAAAAAAAAATGCTACAACTTCTTGTAACCTACTTTAAGTAAGGCTACAAGAAGAAAGCCTTACTTTCTTCTTTTTACAGTATTATGGCGCAATATCCGCTTCCGTATCATGTCAGGTCAATTTAACCAATATTTGTAACAGTTTGCTACAGCAGGAAACACAACCCATGTGGGGTCAGTTAAAAGCCAGACGCATCCTTGTAAAGTCTGACTGTGTTTGCATATTTTAGACAAGTGATGTGATGATGGTGAACATTTGAGTGACTCGTTCAAAGCCGCAGTGAGACATCTCTAAGGTGAGAATAAAAAACAAGCAGACAAGCTGCTGAAGAGGAAGTGAGAGAAACTGTAAGTTAAAAGGAAAGTACTTTTTGTTGCACGGAAAAAGAAAAGTGTGACTCCAAAACTCTGAAAGAGGCGGGTCGGGAGGAAAAGACATTACCTAATTGGCTATTCTGCAATGTCTCTGTCCAATCGATCCACTGCAGTGGAAAACCACTGAGGAGAAAGAGGGTGTGACAGAGGAATAGGAAGCTGGGGGAAGGTTTGAATAGCCAAGGGCGGACGAAGGAGGAAGGCTGGGGGGGTGGGGCGCTCTGGTGCGGGAAAGTGAGGATGTACTCACTGAACTTGCTCACATTCACTCACCCTTGTGAAATCTCCAACCAGTGCATAAACTGAGGCAAAGCTAAGGAAAGAGACAACTTGGTGAATTAGGGAATAGGTGAGGGTTTGCAGGAAAGGACGAATGAGTGCAGTGAAAATGCTGCATCTGATCCTCTCGTGCATGCGGTTTTTAAAATCTGGACCACCTGATGCAGTCTGGTGAATTTAACCTTTTTTGGTCACTGGTTATGAGTCATCCCTTCCCCCAGTGGTCCCTGCAGTTCATCCCTCCTGCTGTTAGTGAGCTGAAAAGGGGCCGAAGCCTGGGGGAGGGGAAGCTGTGCAAGAACAAGAGAATCAGACTCGGCGGCGGGTGAGGGGTCAAATTTAAGCTATAGGGGCTCACTGAATTTTAATGATTGTGTGTGGATTTGGGGTCATGAGAGAGGTCACGTTGAAGCAGCTGTGGGTCAGGAAGAAGAGGGGAAATAGATCAGAGTATCGGGGGTTATCTGGGACAGACTTATGCAGATGAGAGGGAAGATCAGTAAAATGCTGTATAAAGTTGTTGTTTGAGTTTGCTGCACTACATTTCCCATAATTCAGTCTGATCCACATCTCTTTTTTTCATACCTTAAGCGTTTAATTGCACCTACTTTCATTTGGAGTAAATGATACCCTGAAGCTTTGTCATATTTTCCTGACTCGCCTTCATTGTCAGATCTGAACTGAAGGTTTTTCTTCACCCTTATGTCTTTCCTTATTGAGGAAACTCAATAAGGAAAGCCTGGTTTTGCCATTATGTCCTGTTTTTAATTGCCTCCTCTTCTAACATATTAATGAGTGCCAGCAGACTGGAAGCTGCAGCCACCAGTGTGTTACCTCGCTACTCTCCACCGCACAATGGTGCCTCTGTGAGCGGTGGCGTTTCAGAGTGAGTGCAGTCCGAACGCCAGACTGCGGCTAACTGTGCCGTCTGTTCAAAAGAGGCACAACTTCAGGGTGAAGTTAAAGTGAAGATAACCCTTGGAACCTTTTATATCTGCTTGCTACATGAAATCTGGGATACATTTATATTAAGCTTACTTAACGTAGGTTAAGTTTAATTACCAGACTATTCCCATTTATGCATTGAGACATATGCCCCTAACTGGCTGAGTTTAGTAAACTCTTCTAAAGTTAAGCCATCAGGCCAGAAAACAGTCTGATAATTGCATCTTTAATAGAAAAAAAGGATAAACAGTTTACACCACTTGCAGATCTGGTTTACATGTAGGTTTCATTTGAGGTTTTCAAGCTGACTTTAGATGTCAAAAATAATTAGTCAATAGGCTAGAGTAGACTGAAAATGACACCATTAGTTGGCTGCATGCAAACATGATATGAGAAACTTTTCTGCAAAGCAGAACTCCCTTACAACCCTAAGAGATCAGCATTTATGTTTCTACTTTTTGTAATTATTGCCTCTCGGTTGAGAAATTCTTCCTTTTTTTTCAAACCACTTACAAACTATTGCAACTTCCATCCTCCTTCCTCCGTGCCTTTCCATTTGCCAATCGCTCAAACGGCCTCGGGGCAACACCGAAGGACACGAACGGGATTGTTTCGTCAAGTGTGTGCAGGTTTACATGCATGACGTGCCTCGGCGTGTTGCCTCATCGGGGAAGCAGTGAAATTATGAAATTCTCCACATCTGGAGCCACATGTTTGAGATTCAACTTCTTGCTCAGCAGAAATTTCCACCTGCTTTAAGATGCAGAACGGACCACACACTGCTGGATCGGTTGTCAGCAGGGCGGCCATTTTGTTCTGGGAACCCAGGGCAACTGCTTCTGTGCAGAGAAAAGTGAGACGTTAGTATTCATGCAGGAGGAGAGGAAGAAGATTACAGGAGGAGGGAAAGCTACCCTTGAATTTTGTGAAAGCACGAAGTGGAAACAGATCTGTCATGTTGTACACACACTCTCCTGTTTGTCTCTCCCTTAGTGACCTTGTGTTACGGATGCTGGCTGCAGAACATAAAATGGCTGCTCTGCCTTGAAGAAAAAGCAGAATAAAGCACAGAAACAAGATCATAATGAGCCTTTTGGATCAATCAGACAGAACGTGATAGTTAATAGCAGTTCAATAGTTGACTCCAGGTGTGGAGAAGTACAGTAACAGTGTCATCCCAGCCACAGGATGCTCCAGATATCATCAGCATCATTGTTTGTGCTGTTCTGTGAGGTAAAATTCATCAATTGTAATCTGGTTACCCCTGCAGTCTATTTAAAGTACTCCCACAATGCATTTCAGCGGATCGACAGCTTGTCCCCAATGTCCCAACACACAACAGATTAGGAGATTAGAGTAGCTGAAAATGACAAGCCAGTGCCACCCTACCTGCTCCACACACATCAAGCTGAAGTATTTTATACACATATTGTTGACATATTAATATGGTTTTCTGTTACAGACGCGCTAATCAGGCATCTCTAAGCTGGCTTCCAGTTTTCTACAATGTCTCATTATTTTAAATGACTTAGTTTTTATTCTGTGGACTATAATTCAGGTTCTTTGATAGTTGAATCTGATCTTTACTAAACTCAGCGTGTATCAAAAATGATGGGGCTTCTTTGATGCAAATTAATAAAAAGAGGGGACATAAAGAACAAAGATTTTTAATCATTTGATCTGCAAATAAAGGCAAACTGGCTGATTTATTAGTGCATTTCATTTTCAGCTGTTGCTGCACTGCAGCGTTTCATGTGTTTAGCCCTAAATGGGTCACCAACGCTCACATGATTTCCTCAAAGTTTTGTCATCTACTAAAATACAACCATCACAACCATCTGTATTTAACTCAAAGTCAGAAATGTTAAGGAATGCCATGAAAACTTATCAGATTATGTAACAATCTCCATGTTTTAAGCAGATGCGGTCCTGCTTAGAGTTGAAACAAAAGGGACATGACGGTGGTTGATCCCGCAGATGAGCGAACCGTGTGAAACGGCGAGGGAAAAGCAGAGAGAAAAGGAGGTCGAATAGTTGTGTCACAGCCAGACGTTCCCCTCTGCTGGGCTGGCGGACACCGTCTCTCTGCTGCGCTGCATACCAGCCGCTTTCTCCCGGCCTTCAGATCCCTGTTGTTTTCTAAACATGTCCCTGCATGGTGCAGCAGCTCCTCCACGCCTCAGCAGAGCAGGCTGAGGAAATGCAGATTTTAATGGCCTGTATTTTTACCTCCTTTGTTGACGTCAACCAGAGCCGCAGAACCTGGTTGTGACGAGATTTTAGCTGCTACCGGCCTGTCCGCAGGTCACTTGTAGCCCAGAGAAGCTTCAGGTGGTATATTTCCATCAGAAATGACACATGGCTCATTTCTCATGAACATTCCTCTGTTTGACTGCAGAGATGATTTTTAGGGATATGATGACAACTGCTTGTTGCTATTGGTTCTCTCTAACTTGAATCTGTGGAGCTTCCGCCTACCTGATCACAGAAAAATACCGATTGCATATAAACAAATAAAACTCTCTACATTTTCACAAATCGACCATGCGGCTCAGAATCCACCTTTATCTACACACAACCTATAATTTTTTCAGTATTTCCTTTTTATTTTCGTAATATTACTCAGGCTTGTTGTGTAGAAAACAGAGTTTATGGGTTGGTAGCAACACGATTTACCAGTCCAACCTGATTAGCTAAACTCGTTTTAAAATAGTCCGCATTGGTAAAGCCCTCACAAATCATCTAGTTTGTCTTTTGTCACCCCTGATGTCTGATGTTTAAACTCCAAATGCTGTTAAAACGTTGACATTTTCCTTTAGAGGTCAGTTTACGTCAATCATTGGGCGTGTGTTGATTCTGACCGGCGTTTGTTTTGTTGTGCAGGTAACTCCACACCCCCTAAGCAACAGCAACCATGTCGGACCTCTGTGTTGGAATCAATGGGTGAGTTTGAACCTCATGTTTTATACACAGGATCAGAAATGACTGTCAGGAAAAGGAAAAGGTCACGTGGTGATGGTCACTTCTCAAAGTTATCCATGAAATATCACCTACTGACACTACGCAGTTTATTCACTTTTGTCCCCAACATCAGGGAAAGTATTTAAATGCACAATTCAGTTTACCTTTTAGCATCATTTTTGAGGTTCTCACAAACTATGATGTATATGTGTCTCATGAAAACTATTATTTAATGTTGATAAAGATTTAAAAATGAGTGTTAAACATCTGTCTGTCAATGTCTGCAGCTTCGGTCGCATTGGCCGCCTGGTCCTGAGGGCATGCCTGCAGAAAGGCATCAAAGTGGTCGCCATCAACGACCCCTTCATCGACCTGCAGTACATGGTGAGAGAGCTTTGAGCTTGTTGGGTTACAGCATGTTATCACACTTTCTTTGCACGTAAAATCAGAGATGTGGAGGAATCATAGAGTTAGAGCTGGCAAATGGCTCCGGCCGCTGGTTGAATTCTGACAAAAGTATGGAATGGTGAGAACAAAGGATGAGAAGCGCCCAGAAAAACACAGAGAAATAACTAACTGATATGTTTACCCTACAAGCTTCTACTGCTGGAGTAGCTTCAGGGCCGGAGAATGAGGGAGAATTAGCCTTTCAGGGGATTCATCGTCTGAGGATGAGGAGAGAGACGTGACCCAGGGACAGATTAAGGTCAGAGGTCAGATTAGCTGCTGCCAGCCCGGTAAGAAGGAGTCCAAATGTTCATAAAGAATTAGGGATGTGCAATTTTCATCATTAATCAATTTTTTGGATTTTGAAGAAATCAAGATTTTTTTCTCACCAATAAACCCTTTGGGCTTCTGTAGTTCAGAGTCACCATGCCCAAGGCCCCCATCTTGTTTGACAAACGTGTTTTACAGCTTCTGTTTATATTTATTTGGACTTTCAATGCAGGTCATATTAGGATAAGGCTATGATATTTTTAGTTGTAAGAATGAATGTTATGATAATACAGTTGAAATAATGCAAAAGAAAGTCATAATTTTATGAGGAATGTTGAGCCTGGCCTTAATACTCATACAACTCACAGGAGGAATGGTAGAAATAAGAGCCTCATTTTGAAAATATTTTCTGTCTTTTCTTTATTAGAAAAGAAAATGAGCAAAAAAATAAAGAAAGATTAAAATCGGATCTGGTGTGAAAAAAATCTTACATTTTATTTTGAGACATCTATGAAGAAGGAATGTTTCATGTAGGGAGGGGGCAGGTGTGTGTACGTGTGTGTGTGTGTGTGTGTGTGTGTGTGTGAGTGGCGGCTGGCTCGCAGTCAGAAAAACACTGTAATAACACAGGAATGATAATGGCATGTGGAATGAACAATGAACATGTTTTGGCATGTGTGTAATAGTAATAATAAAAATTCTGCATTAAACGGAAAAAGTAATGAAAAAAATAGAAGTTAATATAATTAAAAAATGTTTTAAAACATGATTAGAGACACACCTTCACTAATTACCATCTGGGGAAGTTGTGGCCAAAATGTGGAAATGCTGAACATAGGAAATGATTGTAAGACTCATTCTATTCAGCTAGACTTGAAACATAAAACCAGAATATCTGAGCAGTAACTTCAGCAATGCGATGTTGCATTTTGTTAGTTAAGCTGGCAGAGAACAAAAACGTTTCCCAAGAGGAGTCGAGGGAAGAACAGAAAGTTAAATGTCGGTTTCTTAATGAAAGGATTGAGAGGCGATTTAATGTGATGAAGCTTGTTAAAGCGACTGGAGGTCTAGACTTTCAGTAACTACCCCAGATTGAGGGTTTTGATCGCACACATGCCATCCAGCTGTGGCACCAGGGCAGCACGACACCCAGACAGGCTGATTTCATGCACAGCAGGAAGGAAAATCACTGTCAGATTCAGAGTCTGAATCCAATGATGATTACTGATGTAGAATCCAGAAACTAAAGAAAAGACTTTGTGATTTTTACTGTAGTGGTTAAAGTTTGATGTTTGTAATTGTTTAAATATAACTTATTGCACTACCCCAGTGTTAAGTGGGGTCTGTATAAGTACATGCGGATGCTAAGCTTCTTGTGAATAAATAGTCTTTCTTACAGAAAAGAATAAATCATGATTTATGTAATTTGATTGTACTTGTGGGAGTTGTAACAAAAAAAGAAAAGCAGTGAAACAATGGCTGGTGAAATGTTTGAGTGGTTGATAAATCATTAAAACAATTAATTTCCACCCATGTTTAGAAGTTGCAGATTAGTTTTTGCCATTAAAAACAGTAGATCTTCCATCTTGTGAGTGGTGGCATTTGCCCTTTGCAAACCAATCCAATGTCTGGAAAATTAATTTGGTCAACTGTTTTAATGCAAATTATATGGATTTGTTTTATTATTTTACAATAACAACAAAATAGAAAAGACAACAACTAAGAGGACAATGATTTAAACTGACATTAATTCACCTCTAAGAGTGTTCAAGTATACCAAACCACTTCATTTAGCTTTGTTTTAGTGAGAATAACTCAACTGTGTATTTAGATGATCTGTTTTGTTTTTCAAAAAAATATTTAAAATGCATATGTAAAACTTTACTTTTATTATTATTATTATTATTATTATTATTATTATTGTTAACTCTGTTGAAAACATGTAGATCTATACCTAATATTGCTAAACGTCAGACATTGTAATAAAATGACAACAATCCAGATACTTGTTCAGAATCTTCTCTGAAATGGCTAAAAGTCACACATGCATATTTTTCTACACCAAGTATTATTGTAGGTTAATATTAGTTTTACATAGAAAGATCTAAATGTTTTAAAGCCAAATCCAAAAACTACAGCTTGTGAAACTTTTCACCGTGACTCATTATTTCTTGCCCTCCCTTTTCTCAGGTCTACATGTTCAAGTACGACTCCACCCACGGCCGTTACCATGGCGAGGTCTCCCATGATGGTGGCAAGCTTTACGTTGATGGCAAAGCCATCTCTGTTTTCCAGTGGTAAGTGAAGACGCTTGATTATCCTTCAGACTTTCTGGCATCTGCAGATTCCAGGAGGCTGTTGTGACGTTGGACTCAGCATAGTGTGATTATGAAGACGGTTATTGTTTTAGACAGATTTTTTTTGTGAATTTTTGTGTTGTTTTTTTATGTGTACGAGTGAATTCCTGGCTTTGGAACGAGGCTTTATGCTTCACTGTCTGCGGCAGCTGTTGGTTTAGCTCATTGTGTTTCAGAGTCTCAGCTCTGGCGATGGGAAAACCAACAGGACGGTTACAGAGGAGACATTCCAGCCTCACGACACATAAAGCTTCCTGTCAATTTACATACCAAGGACCTGAACGCTAAATTACAGTGGACAGGATCTGCTTTTCTCACATGGATAGAGCCAACACAGATTCATTGTCGCCGTCTCCTTTGTTTCCTCCAGTATGAAGCCTGCTGAGATCCCCTGGGGCAGCGCTGGCGCCAAATACGTCGTCGAGTCCACTGGAGTCTTCCTCAGCCTGGAGAAGGCCAACGTACGTACACACAAAGAAACGCTCAGCGGATTACGCACGGCATGGAGCGATGACCCGGTTTCTAACCTGTGTTTTCATAATGTTTCGAACTCAGGCTCACATCCAGGGCGGTGCACAGCGTGTGGTCGTGTCCGCCCCCTCACCTGATGCCCCCATGTTTGTCATGGGAGTTAACGAGGACAAATACGACCCGTCCTCCATGACCATCGTCAGGTAATGCTCCCTTTGAATATTATTTCTAACTTGCAGTATTTTACAAGCCTTTCTGAGTAATGATGAGTTTTTATCTGTTTCTGCATAGTAATGCCTCCTGCACCACCAACTGCCTGGCTCCCCTGGCCAAAGTCATCCACGATAACTTTGGCATCGAGGAGGCTCTCATGGTAAGAAACACCTGGTAGTCTGGTGAACTCGGTTTGTTTGGGGACCAAAGTTCAGCCGGTGCGTTAGTTTTCACATCACGCTGTATTAAATGATCCAAACTGATTGAAACGCCTGTTCCCCCCCTCGCCTGTTGTGGCGCTGCACCAAGAACCACTGAAGAAAACGGCATGAAAACCACAGAAGAAGACACTGAACACAAATTCTTTTTTTGCAAAATGGGAACAAAAATGGAGTAGCAACCGGTTTTAGCTTTTGTCGGATTTCTTTTTTGTCTTTGATCAAAGACTGTGAGCCACATTTTTCGGCCAGCGTTAGACTTGTGTGTTTTGGTGGTATTTACCCAGAATCCCCTTTGCCATAGTCCACTTCCTGCTTCTGGAGTGGTCTCCCATCTGCTTGGTGTTCGCATATGTATTGGAACCGCCCCAGTGTTCACTGCAACCAAATGGGCCTCTTACCTGGGTTTGTAAGAAACCCAGAGTTCACTTTTTTGGTTTGCATCAATATTTGATTGATCAGACCAGTCGAACTTTAGTGTGGATCAATAAACAAACAAACAAGGTGTGTTTGGGAAGACAGACTGGAGTTCAATTGAAGCAGACTAAACAGGCCTGGTGATAATTCACCCTAAATCTGTGTCTTATCCGGATATTTTGCTGCATTCGTTTATGTTTGGAAGTCTTAAAGGCGTCAGTCCTTCACCCAGTGTAACTCTGCCTTCTGCAGACCACAGTCCACGCATACACAGCCACCCAGAAGACAGTGGACGGCCCCAGCTCCAAGGCCTGGCGTGACGGCCGTGGCGCCCACCAGAACATCATTCCAGCTTCCACCGGCGCTGCCAAGGCTGTGGGCAAAGTCATTCCTGACCTCAACGGGTACGCGACCGCTCTGCTGCTAATTCTGTCAGAAAGCATAAAGCAGCAAAGCAAAAGGGTCTAATCTTTCTCTCTTCTTCTAGCAAGTTGACAGGAATGGCTTTCAGGGTGCCAGTGGCGGACGTGTCCGTCGTGGACCTGACCTGCCGTCTGTCCAAGTCCGCATCCTACGCCGAGATCAAGGAGGCCGTCAAGAAGGCCGCACATGGACCCATGAAGGGAGTGCTGGGCTACACTGAAGACCAGGTATTTCCCTGAACCTGCAGCTCTTTATTGATATCAAACTGAGATCTGTTTGTAATCTATGACGTTGGTGTTTGCCAGGTTGTGTCCTCTGACTTCATTGGAGACACCCACTCCTCCATCTTCGATGCTGGCGCCGGCATCTCCCTTAACGACAACTTTGTCAAACTCATTTCCTGGTGAGTTTCTAACATATTCTAAGCCTGTAGAGCAAGAACCTTTCCTAATCTAATGAGATGCACTGAAATAAAATTAAAATTAAAGTCAACTTTTGCTTACCTTTGCTTTTCCTTCCAGGTATGACAATGAGTACGGCTACAGCAACCGTGTTGCCGACCTGCTGCTGTACATGTACTCCAAGGAGTAGACACTTCCTGTCCTGAGAGGAAGTGAGCAAAGGGACCACCGCTAACCATCATGAATCCCTCCCTTCTCTTTTACACAAAAGCCCCGCCCATAGCCAAATCATAGCATCTTCAACCCCTTTAGCTCTACTACAGTATATGTAGGCAGCAGCAAATGTGTGTTTGAGTGTTTTGAGTTCATCTGTGTTTTCCTTTATTGACGAGGCGACAATTCGGTGAAAGTATTTGTGTTCGTGTTCCCCCTCTCCAGCTCCCACGGCTGATTTAGATGTGTAATTATGACTGAGTACTATGGTAACTACTGTATCCATCTCACTGTTAGTGTGATTTTAAAAGCTTCGTCACCAGTGGAAGGAGGAACCTGAGCGGCAGACCTACTGTTACTCTAATGATGATTCAAGAGATGAAAAAAATAAAGTTTGAAAAAACCCTCAACTCCTCTTTCATGGTCCAGCTTAATTTCTTTAAAATGGATTAAATGTGTAGTTTGATGTCATGTGAACTTTCTTAGAATTTAGGTGAGGAAGACAATCTGTCATATTTTAAATGTATGTTTAGTTTGTGTGTAAAATTGACTGAAAGGGCTAAAAGATGTAGAGTTTAAAGCAAATTCTGTGGCTGAATGTCTAAATGCACCAAACAAATCCAGGAAAGCTTAAAGATGATGTGAAAGCAAAACAAAAAACAAAAAGGCTTAAGAGTATTGCTTCAAAATATGAATACTTAAGAACCACAAATCACAGTAACTGGATTGACTGGTACCATTTGAAATCCAGTGACAGTGGATGAACTGGACTTTAATGACAGCTTAGTTCACACATAAAACAAGAGGAGAAACCAGCCCTGGATGAAAAAAACAGGATAAAGAAGCATCGATTTGGTGAAAGTTTTAAGTTATTCCTTCAGGCTTTCATTTGCTGGCCAGCCAATCAGCTAAGAAAGGACACATTTGATGGAGAAGAGCTCATTCTTAAAATACTGTGGGCATATAACATCAGGTAGAAGTAAAAAGCACTCTTTCAAAAGTATTTTAAAACTGTAAACCTTTGCAAAAGTAACAGTTTGATTTGATTGAACGTATGACTTATTTATTTATTTTTTTTAGTCATTACACACACACACACACACACACACACACACACACACACACACACACACACACACACCAGAAAGAGGATTAAAAACCAAAAGTATAGCCTCTGAATCTCACAGCTGAATCTGTTTTATAAGGTAATTATCGTACTTAATTTTTCCACTTAGCCTGCACACCCTCCTCATTAGGTATTCCTGTCCATACTTGTTAACACTAACCCATCTTCTGCTGGCTACTTCCGGTAGGATTATGGATCATAACACGGAGCTCAGATCCTCCACACCACAAAGTACCAAAGCAGTTCTGAAGGAAACAGCGGGTCTAACCCTGTACTTGCTAGTTGTACCTAAATAAGGCACACTTATGTTTGGTCTACATTCTGAACCTCACCTCTGATCATTAGTTTCAAATTGCAATACTGGAAAAAAACCAACAGGTGGAGCCAAAATCCTTCTGTGTTTAAACCCACTGATCCAATAAAAGTTTCTCCAACTGTGATGGCTGATATCTATTTAGGGACATGCTGTAACTCTCATCAAATATCTCATTATAATGCAAGAAAAAAAAAAAACAACAACAAAAAAACAATTTCTCAATATATACTTAGAAAAATGTTTATATTGTAAGACTACAAAAACAAAGGATATTTGCTTTGGTTGATTTTTATTTTCTTTGTTGTGACTACACTTCCTGGTGAGGAAGAGGGATAGTCTTCTCCATCATCCTGATCTCCACCTCATCTCCACCGGATCATCTTGAGCGTGCTGTTTGTGACCAACAGAACCACCCTCGCTGCAGTGCGACACCTGCTGGATGAAGAAGGTATTACCATCAAACAGCAGTGGATGACCAAGCTGGTAGCATCAGAAATAGGTGCCTGGCTTTTATGTTTCTGTACAGATCACACAAGCTTAAAGGGTAATTATCAATATACATAAACTACTGGTCCTATTTGTACTAATGAGAAGGTACTAGCATTTCTCTTTTTTTACAAAGACTTTGTTTAGGTGTATTTTCCCTGCTTACAATAGAAAGTCCTCTCTGGTAAAAATTTGGCTTTTTACGTTTGACAGAGATGTCCAAAACGACAAACGCCACTAAACACACACCATATGAAATTTAAAAGAACAAATTGTTTCATTTAATTATTGCAACAGTTGTTTGGCAAACAGTTCACTTATACTCGTATGTTCTGCAACATTTTCGTTGCAGCTTCCAGCTTTCGTTTAAGCTTCCTGATTACAATAAAAGCAAATGAGGCACTCAATCATCTGCGCATCTTCTGAAAAATTCAAATCCTGTGTTTTACATGTAACCTGATATCGCTGTCAGATCTCCAAGACTACGTCGAATTCAGTACATTTGAATCAAATATGGAAGAAGACAACCTTTTAACAAAGATTTGATTGACTTAACTTCTCTTTGTCTATTATAGACTTTGCTGTTTACAAGCTATAGCCTCTCTGACGTGCCTCTAATGCAGAATTTGGAATATGATAGATATAAAGTGTCCACCTGCTGCACTGGAAAATACATTTATTGTATCCAAGTAAAAACCTCTGATCATTTTCATTCCAGCGCTGCTGACCATCTTTGTGGTCAGAAGGATCAGACCAGAGTCTGTCATCAGGTTGTAGATACTTGATTGTTTTAGCTAATTCAAAGAATAAAATCATTCTAATCTATGTCTGTGAATTGTTTTCTGTCATCTAGATGACATTATGGTTGAGTTAGTTACCCAGACGTTGTTCATGACATACTGTTCATTTACAGTACAAAGGCTTCAGTACTGCCTGAACGGTTTCTTTTATATTTTGACACATTACGCCACAAATTTCACAAATCTCTGGTTTTATTGGGATTTTATCTGATTGAAATTTCTATTGAATTTCTATTCAGACCTCTGAATAAAATGGAGTGCAACCAGTCGCCTTGTGAAGTTTCCTTTATAGTGTACTCGATCCTATGTTAAAAAAGACTTGAGGCTGGGGGAAATGTTCACCTTCCTTCTTGTAAAACCACATTACAACTGGACTGAAAGACATTTTTTTAATTTATTTATTTTAAAATCTGATCCAAGTCTGTTTATTCCTGGTTATGTTCCACCAGCATGATGGAACAAGCAAACCTATCAGAGGGGCCAACACAGACCATAAACACTTTAGTTTGGTGTTCACTGGCATGTTTATTTATTCATTTAGAAAAGCTCGGGTGAAATCTGAAGAAGGGTCAAATTTTAATCTACGCTGTCCTCCAAAACCCAAAACTCGTGTCCATGTAAATGTTGGGTCGTGATTTCCCTCCAAAAGCAGGTGAGGAAGCGATGTCACTGGTCTGCTGGATGCACTGAGGTGTGTCTGAGTGACACTGACCTGTAGGCCGGTATAAAATGACACAAGGCTTCTCTCCAGCACAGACACATCTGACTTGATGTGACAACAGGAGTAAAGATGGGGAGGAAAGGCTGCTGCTCTGCGCTCGTGCTTCTCCTCCTCTTTAATGTTGTGGCCTGGATAGAAGCTGAGGTTCAAAAGACCATTTATTTTCCTTCTCAGAAGCTGACATGGGACAAAGCAAGATGGTACTGCCAGAAGTACTACATAGACATGGTCACCTGGGATACGGTGGACCCAAACCTGCTGACGACGTGGCTGATAGAAGAAGCCTTCACTAATGTCTGGATCGGTTTACACCAGGATCCTGAGGAGTCATTGGTCTGGAGGTGGATCGACGTGAAGTGAGTTTCCATTCAATGACATAAAATGTCCACTGTGATGAAATGCTGAAGGTAACTCTCGTGCCATTTGTGTGTTTTTCATCAGAACTGGTGAAGGCTTGACTGGTGATGACGTCTCTGGCAGCAGGAACTGGGTCTTGGGACAGGCAGTCGGTGGCAGCTGTGGCTCCTACAACAGCATCACCAAAAAGTGGGAAAACACCCTCTGCTTTTTAGAGATGTCCTTCATCTGCTATGCTGACAACCTGGTTGTAGTGACTGAGAACAAGACATGGGAGGAAGCTCTGGATCACTGCAGGGAAATGACAAACAGCTCCTTCAAATATGACCTCCTGAGCATTACCAACTCTTCTGACTACAGCTACGTCAGCGACCGGATCTACGGAGCCACCACCGACGAGGTCTGAAGCTTCTCACGCAAAACCGCAACATTTTCAACTCAAATATGAGTAGCTGTGCTGGTCCAGATTCAAGGTCAAATGTCTTCGTACACTTAAAATAACACAAAACTAACTTAAAAGTCACTTTTCAGCATGATATGGGAGCCTGTTTTAAGTCAATTTAATATTGATGAAAAGAAGAACTGGTTCCACTGGCAGATTATTTCACCAACAAGACATTTTCCCTCTATTGTAAGTGAAATAATCTGTCAGTGAAACTAGTACTTTTTTCAGTATTACAAAATGATCGACTTAAAACAATCTGCTACTTCTTGATGGAAAATGTAAGTTAGCTCTTTCAAGTATACTAAGAAATTTGCACTAGAAACTAGACAAAAATACTTGGTAAGATTTTGTGTTTTTGCAGTGTGTGTGTTCATTTTAATATTCTTCGACTCTTGCTTTGTGTCTACCAGATTTGGATAGGATTGCGTTTCCTGGGAGGGGAGTGGTGGTGGTCGGACGGAGAGACGTTGGACCACCAGGAGATGCTGCCGGACTGTCCGAGCCAGTGGCAACACTGTGGCACCGTCTCCAAATATAACACAAGTAGCTGGACCAGCAGGGACTGCTCAGAAAGAAGAAACTTCATCTGCTCTCATGAAGAAGTTGTAAATCAGGAGGAAAAGCGGGATTCTAAATCTGGATAGGTCCATGCTTGCTTTCGGCATACGCAGGTTTTTGTTCTGATAGACGAATCTTATCATTTATTAGAAAAGTTCAGAAATGTCAAAAATGCCATTTTTTTAAACTCACACAGGGAGATCAGGGAGGTCATATCACCTGCATGTATTACGGCTCATTTCAGGGCTGAGAAACATTATTTGGATGAACACTCATTGGGAGCAAGACTTATGTCATTAAATTTGACCCGTCGGTTTCTTTCATACAGCCGCACTGGGGCGCAGTGGTTAAGATTTTCTGCAACAATTACTTTCCATGTTCTTCCAGTATACATTCTCAAAGGACACTCCGATATGTGCATGTTAGGTGACTTGGTCTCTCTCAAGTGAGCCTGGCTGTTTCTATTGCATGCAGTTGTATTAAATACAACTCAGTTAAACTTAATTTAGTTTGACTGCTCTGACTCAAAGTGAATTTAATTGAAACCCGTTGAGTTAATCTGAACTGAACTGACTCAGTCTGATTTGAACTGAACTGAATTAATGCAAGCTAATGTTTGTTTTATTAAACTAAAGTAAAATGACCTGAAGGGAAATGATTAGAATAGAATTGGACTGAAATCAACAGAGTTTATTTGAGTTCGATTAAACTGAATTGAAATTGTATGAATGAATGTTTAGCATTAAACTAAAGCTTGTGTATTGGTCTTCAATCTTCAGTTTACCTTTTTTTTTTGCATGCACTGTATTCATATAACATTAGTGTGATAATTAGATATACAACAGCTGTAATTTTGACTGAATTAAAGAAGAAAACCAACAATGTGTCCTTGTGTATCTTGAGAACAATCAGACATTAAAATCAGATCAAACAGGCAAATTTGAACTGGGAGGCAGAAAGATGAAACCCAGAAACACGGAATAATTAGGACGTATTTTGAATATGATAGTTTTGGACATCTAAGTCTACAATTTCTAGGTCCATTTCTCAACATTTGTGAGGCCCTAATAGTGGTGACATGTTTGAAGAATTGCCTTTAAATAGATCCACAGGTGTACACCAGAGTTTTAGTTCTCCAGAGAACTAACCTAATCAGAGCTTACAAAGCCACTGCAAAGACATTATAGCCGCACTGAGAAGCAAAGAATCATCTGGAGAAAATTTCCCCAAGTAAAACATTTCAAATGTGCATTGCTCCAGTAGCATAAACCCATAAGTTATAAAAGCCAGACCCATCTCTGCAAATCCATTTATTAAAACAAACTACACTAATTCAGGTCAAATTTCTGCTACAACTTTCTTTATTGTTACAGTAGGCATATGGTTGACAATGATCTACCTTGTAAGGGACACACAACCAAATATTAATGGGGGGTGTATATACATTTTTAAGGCTGTATTATTCAGACCAGGAGGATTTTAGAAATTTTGAAACAATAAACAATCCTAGCAGTGAGAAGAAGTGTTCAGGGCGTCTCTTTAAATGATCTGCCTTTGACGATGTTTAACTACACACACATTTATGTCTAGTACCATTTATTTTGGATTGATTTTGAGGATTCAGACCAACTTTGACCTTTTAATCAATTATTGTTCCGTTTGTCTGTTTAAAACACATTAATTTAACATTTTCACAAGCAAACGAGAATTACATTCTCATTTACTCATCAGCATGTCTTTCAAAGATTCAAATGAAGTGTTTTACATGTAACCCGATCTCACCTGCACAAGACCACAGACTATTTTGACTGCAGAAAATTTGATTGCGCAAAAATTACTTGCACTATAAGACGGAACATAGCATATGGCTGGGATCTGGAATTTTGTATTTAGTTAGATTTTTTTAAGTGTTTCTGTCATGCTGTTGTTGCACAGCATGACAGAAAATTATGGACCGGATTTCATCATAGCTACAATTACTGCTTTTTTCGCCTGTGATAGTTCTGGGAGCTTCTCTGTGATTTTAACTGGTCCCATATAAGCAAATCAAAGAGCATTTTTGTGTCATTACATATTGAGAAACAGATTTTTTTTCAAAATCGTTTTTCAGCACTTGATCTGCTGTAATCAGGGCCTGTCAAAGAAAACTGACCGATTGACTAGTGGATCAGTGATGGTTTCATCTAAACAATATTTTGGTTGTGATCAGAAGTAACCACAGTCTCAACTGCAACTTTAAATCGACAAACCATCCAAATAAATCCAAGGAGCAAAGAAACAACTTAAATATCCAAATTATATATTATATAATGGCTGAAATCCTTCTGAAAATAAAACATTTGTAGTGACAGTAAGGTACAAAACCTTAAATTATGTTGCTTTGTGTGTGTGTGTGTGTGTGTGTGTGTGTGTGTGTGTGTGGGGGGGGGGTGTGTGTGTGTGTGTGTGTGTGTGTGTGTGTGTACTTCTCCAATTATCATATTTAGGTTAATTTCTGGGACTTTTATTAACCTTCTGGAGACTGATGGGCCTTATGGCCAACCAAAGCCTGGCCCTCATAAGGTCTCCTTGTTTAGGGTTAAAGGTTAGGAGTTTAGAGATATGGTGTTCATTAGGGTTTGGTGAAGCTTAGGGTCAGGAAAAGACTAGTAATGTTTGGGCTGAGGGAAAAAGTCAGGTTAAGCACAAATGCAGTTGCTACAAAGAATGGAAGTCAATGCAAAGTTCTAATATGGATAAATATACAAACGTGTGTGTATTTTATATATATATATATATACATATATATATATATATATATATATATTATTTTTACCTGTTTTTATTATTTCAAATAAGGCTAAGATAATTAGCATGTCAAATTGGATCATTTACCTGGAGGCAGATTTTCCTACCAGCCATGCTTTGTAAATGAGGACAATTTGAATAAATCATCAAAACAATGAAATGAACAGCTACTGAAACATGCATGACTGCATTTGGATCTGTTTTATTTATTTATTTGACATTTTTTTCACATATAAAAAGCTAAATTATTAATAGGATTGATTATGTGTAATCCCTCCATTAGTGTTTCTCACAAATCAGCTCTAGTCGATAACATAGTTTCTGCTCCTGAGTGACTGAAACAGATTTGAATACGAACCGAAACAATTTGCTGAAAATCTGTGGCTTTACAGAGAATGACGAAGAATAAAGAAATAAAGGCAGATGGCTAAATAAAACGTCAAACTGAAATATTTGTCCAGAAATTACCTTTTGTTAAATTGTTCTTCTTGAAACTGGACAAGATTTATTAAGCAAATTTTAAATGACTATATTCAAAATGCCATGTTTGGTGTAGAGCAGGAAACTATGATCCAAGTGTTAGTTAAATTTCTCCCACATCAGGTAGGGAAATGTTTTTACTGGTCAGCTGGACTCACTGAGGAGTGTCTAAGTGACGCTGACCTCTACACTGGTATAAATTGACATTTTTGTCTCTGACACATTGGACTTGATGCGACAACGGGGCAGGAAATGGGGAAGAACGGCCATCCTGAGTTGCTGCTGCTGCTCCTTTTTAATGCTGCGGTTCAGATGGAAACCGGGCTCCTACTAACCATTTACTTTTTTTCTAAGGAGCTGACATGGACCGATGCAAGACAGTTCTGCCAGACAAACCACATAGACATGATTACTTGGGACATAGTAGACCCGAACCTGCTCACTACGTGGCTGCAGAATCAAGAACTCACTGAAATCTGGATTGGTTTGCATGAGGATCCTGAGCAACTGTCAGCCTGGAGGTGGATCAATGTGAAGTGAGTTTCCTTTTTGGTGCAATCCCCATGTTTATAACAGAAACAAATTTTACATCATTTTGTTTTTTGTTATTTTTGTTTCAGAACAGGTGAAGGTTTGACAGGAGAGGATGTTTCAGGGAGCAGTTATTGGGCCACTCAACCAAAAACCGACTACAGCTGTGGCTCTTATAATAGTGCAAGAAAAAAGTGGTTTGGCAATGTTTGCTCTGAAACCCTTCCATTTGCCTGCTATGACGACAATCTGGTGCTGTTGACTGAGAACAAGACGTGGGAGGAAGCCATGGGTCGCTGCAGGGAAATGTCATCAGCTTCCTATAAGTACGACCTCCTGAGCGTTACAAGACCTACTGACTTCAGCTACGTCAGAGACCGGATCTACAGGGCCACCAGTGAAGAGGTTTGGTTGATTTTGTCACTTACTGTTTTGTGCAATAACCAGACTATAAATATGTTGAGGATTTATTTTGATATTGCTGTTGAAATCTTGGCTCACGTCTACCAGGTTTGGACAGGATTGCGTTTCCTGGGAGGGGAGTGGTGGTGGTCCGACGGAGAGACGTTGGCCTACCAGGAGATGCTGCCGGAATGTCCGAGCCAGTGGCAACACTGTGGCATGCTGTCCAAGAACAACACAGCAAACTGGACCAGTGGGGACTGTTCAGAAAGAAGAAACTTCATCTGCAATTATGTAAAACTACAGGAAGACCATGACTAGCTCGCTCTCTGCCTTCATATACACTGTGCACATAGAGATGTAAGCAGTCATATTCAAAAAGTCTGAATATATTTCTAGTTGTTAGCTTCGTAAGTGCCGTAATAATGACAGATAATATAAACACATGTTCTAGTTTGTTTTATTATGACTATATATCTGCTCAATATGTCGAAACTCAATTATTGCAAATGACTTCCTGTCCACAATATCTGGTGAGAATATATGGGAATGGTGATAATCATTATATCCTTCCTATGAATATTTTTGGCTAGTTGAATGGACTCTGTTGGTGTTATTACTCCCAAATAATGATACCAGTGCTGAGAGTCTGAATCTCAAATCACTAAATATGGACAGTCTAAATGTACTGCATGTTTTGGATTTGATTTAGACCACTCTATTTCTTCTGCATGGATTTGTGTTATAGGATTTAGAAGAATCACCATTTTAAACTTGCATTTTATTTTATTGTATTTTATCAAGTAGAATTATTATTTATTTTAAATTAAATTAGTTCATTTGTACTGACTGAATTGATTTGATGTATTTTACATTTTGCTCCCGAGAATAAAGTGATTTGAAATAATTTGCTTTATTTACTCGGCAAAGCCATATGAGTACCATGTAACCTGTTTCGTGGCTTTATGAACTGTTTGCAACTTAGTGAAAACATCTAGTCAACATGAGAAAGTCCAGCAAGAACTCAAAAATCAAACCAGCAAGAATGAGCGGTTCATTACATTTCCTATCCTGAATGTCTTCTCCACTTTTTGGTATTACTATTCCTTGTCATACTTCTTACTTTCATTGAGCTCACATAGTTTATAAATAAATTTATCTGATCCTACATATACTGAAGTACAATGGCTTTTTTAAATCTTATGTTTAATGAAATGTTTACCACAAAAGTAATATTTTGAAATCTGGTTCAAATGTACAATGACTTGCAAATAAAATTTATTATTATTATTATTGTTATTATTATTTGCAGTAGCAGTAAAAAAAAATCATAGAGGCAAACCCAGTGGACTTACCTTTGTGAGGATTTGGGTTTTCACTGTTTATTTTGGCTTCTGTTCCTTGGGAGTGTCTGTGTTGTCCTGCCAGCCCTTGATTGTTCCCAGGTGTGTCTCGTTCCCTTGATTACCTCGTGTGTATTTACTCTTGTCGGGTCCTCGCCTTCGTCAGCGTCAGTCTGTCAGTCGTCACAGTAGAACTTGTTAAATCCTGTGTTGGCGTCAGTTCAGTCCTCTATCAGTTGTTACCAGTAATTAGCTGTGTGCTATTCTCTCTGCCATGCCGCCTGCATTGGACTGTTTGAGCTTCTTAAATCATCATCTTCATCATCATGAACTGGGTCTCAGCGTTCATCCTCACCACCACAAATCATACAAATCATGACAACCTTAGTCTCAGGTGACCTGCAATACCAGAAAAAGACGGTAGGTGGCAGCAGATATAACCTCAGGATCCTTATCACTAGTGATGGGCAGATGAGGCGTCATGTAGCGTTTCGACCCAATACTGACATCTGCTGGACATTAAAAATCCCTACAGGCAACGTAGTTTACAGACTGATTTGATCTTAGTATTTTTGTGCATTATATATCATGTCATATCTTCAGTTAAATGTAACATGTACCATAAAGTGAAAATTTAAGTGAACGTGTTTAGAATGAGGATGCTTGTGGATTTTTTTTTTTTTTTTTGGGGGGGTGGCTTTTTTTGTCCCCCCCACAAATGTTCATTCAAAAGAATACGTTTTTCCAACATTTTGAAATTTAGTCTGTTACGCTTTTTTGACACAGTTTCTCCTGCTGTAGAAAAAAATTAAGTAAACAATACATTGATATGAAATAATTCATAAAAAGCATCTGAGTAATTTGTAGAATGGCTGTATCCTTGAGTTTATCCTAGGTGTATCTGGAACTTCATTCCCATGCCTGGCCCTGTAATGCCTCAGTATTGTCTTATTATTTAAATAAGACAATTCTGCCAAACATATGCAACACTTAACCTGGAGAACACACTATAAAAATAAACCAAGACTCAAATTCAGCTGAATTTGGATTCAGATCAAGTAGAAACTGAAAAGGGCTGGATGAAACTACAACGAAATGAAAACAAATACTTTATTTTCTGATGTAAGGTCAAAATGGTCCCAAGAGAGACATATGGACACCCTTATGAAAAAATTTAATCGATAGAGTGATTTATGACCCTAATCATTAATTGCCTTTCCCGCCTCTATAAAGTAGCCAATAGAAACAGAGATGGGTATCAGTAATTAAACGTTTTTCTCTGGTAAGTGTAATTTAAACCCAGCCAGGACATCTGTTAATATATAAAAATAAACATTCCCATCTTTGGTAAACTTTTTCCCACTGCCTCTATGAATTAGCCAATAGAAACAGAGACAGGTATCAGCAATAAAACATTTCTCTCTGGTAGGTACAATTTAAACCCAGCACAGGACATCTGTTTGTGAACGATTTAAAGTACAACACATTCACAAAGGGGAGGGTCGATGGTACTAGTGCTCAGTGTGGGTACTCTTAGGGAATTAAAGTACAAAACATTTTAAGTAGCATTTGTGATTTCCTTCATCCAATCAACAACAACAACAAAAACCCCTGAATCTATAAGAACTAAACTTTAAATGTTCCTCATTTGTACATGTACTTCTTAAAAATATGTGTAAACAGGCCTATGTGAGACAAACTGTCTTCCTGCTGCACAGCGTGGAGGGGAGCGACCCCTGCCCCTGCTCACCACAGCTACTGTCCCTGTCCACGTTTACGCATGGACAGAAACCGTCCCTGTCCACGTTTACGCATGGACAGAAACCGTCCCTGTCCACGCTTACGCATGGACAGAAACCGTCCCTGTCCACGCTTACGCATGGACAGAAACCGTCCCTGTCCACGCTTACGCATGGACAGAAACCTCTGAAGGAAAACAACAGTTTAACTGTTTTACTGCATTATTTATGGTAGCACGACTAGTCAGTGCTGACTGAGTTTGTAATTTCCTTCATCCGTTCCGAAAACAGTCGTTTAAATTTTAAACTCTAATAGCTTTTTTCTGTAACACTTGCTAGTGTGGTACATTTCAGTAAATGTTCCTCATTTGGACATGTATTTCTTAAGGATATGAGTCAGGCAGTAAACAGGCCTAGGTGAGGCTACTCAAATTTAACTTTTAGCTTTCTGCAGTTAAAGTGAAAGACAAACTCTAACATCACTCCCTTTCCAGAATTTGGCCTCACATCATTGTAAATGCTTTCAGGCTTTCTCCAAAATAGTAAAGGTTGGTTCAAATACATTTGAAACTCATAGATTTTTTTTTTTCTGTCACACTTGCTCGTGTGATATATGTCAGTAAAAGTTCCTCATCTGTAAATTTATTTCTTAAGAATATGTGAAAGGGACTAAACAGGACTAGGTGAGGCTACTCATATTTATCTTTCAGCTTTCCCTAATGTTGAAAGTTTTTTTGTTGATTTTTTACAGTGCACAACCACGCTCCAAGAGTTGCTCACAAGATGGGAAATTGTTTGTTACCTTTAAAATTATCCACAACTTTTGTCTCTGACTTATATGCTGTGTTTCTTGGCCCTAATTATTCTTTCTCTCCATCCATTACTTACATGCTTAAGTGTGTTCACTAACAAAATACAGTAAACCTGTAGTTGTTGAAGGTCCCATTACTAAAACTTAGAAATTATCAATGAGAACCATAAGTCTGTATATTTAATACAATTTGTATAATTTATTTAGATTTTATATTTTGATGTGAGCACTTGGATTTCTATCGGTTTATTGAATGATGCTCTGTGTAAATATTTATCAAACTGAATGGTACGGTGGCCGACAGGTGCAAATGCGCAGCAAAAGAGAAAACATGCAAACAAAAGAAATGTAGTTTTTTCTTTTATTTCAATGTTTGTTGCACAAATTCAAATATATGCTGGCTATCAACCAACAATTCAATCAGTGGATCTGTGCTTTTTTTCTCAAGTACCCCCTCTCACAGAGACTTGCATCTTTTGACACCTGGCCCAACTTATAACACTGACTAAGTTTGCTATTGGTACACTTTACCTAAAGAATGAAACATTCTCACTATACAACCAGGCTCCAAGAGTTGGTCACAACATGGCAAATTGTTTTGTTACCTTTAAAATTATCTACAGCTTTTGTTCCTTGGTGCTAATGATGCTACCTGCTCATTAATGTTCACTAACAGACAGTATACCTCTTGTAACTGATAAGCTTATAAATGATCAATGTGAAGCATCAGTATGTGTTCAAGAAGATCATATCAGTCAGATTAAGTAAAATATCATGATACTCAGAGCAATAAAAATTATATTTCTCAGAAAGATAATTTCTCCTTTTCAGGGAGCCTAGACTGTATGAAAGGAATGACTATGAAAATATTCAATTTGCAGAATCCCAATAATAAAACTTCAATTGTGAACTGAATGATTAGATAGCCTCTAGACACAAAAGAATCAACTGTTAATTAGTAATCATACTATGGAAATGATTAGCAAGATCTGAACAAACAAGAAACTTGACTACCTCAAGAGATTTCTCACAGTGGAGAATGAACCGTCTGACTTTCTTTAGCAGACTAAATTTAATCTTACCAAATTTTTGCCATAGAGCAAACATGTACTGAGTTTTAAGCGTGGGTCAGATGCCTCCAGCCATCTGCTAAACCTAGACTCCGGCCTTCCTCACAGTAAAATAAAACATTCTGCTTCATAAAAGAGTTCAAGTGAACTTAATTTAATTCTCATCAACTTGTTGTTTGTACTCATCTTAAACAAGTGGGAGGAACTTTTGGATTTAAAAAATAAAAAAAAATGCTTTATAAGTTAATCTATTTAGGTTGAGTCTGCAACAACTAGAATAAAATAAAAAGTGAACTATTTGAAATTAGTGAGTATTGCTGATACCTGTCTCTGTTTCTATTCTAATTCATAGAGGCGGTGGGAAAAAGTTTACCAAAGATGGAAATGTTTATTTTCTGTTATATATTAACAGATGTTCTGGCTGGGTTTAAATTGTGCCTACCAGAGATAAACATTTTATTGCTGTCTCTGTTTCTATTGGCTAATTCATAGAGGCGGTGGGAAAAAAGTTTACCAAAGATGGAAATGTTGATTTTTACATATTAACAGATGTTCTGGCTGGGTTTAAATTGTGCCTACCAGAGAGAAACATTTTATTGCTGTCTCTGTTTCTACTGGCTAATTCATAGAGTCGGTGGGAAAAAGTTTACCAAAGATGGAAATGTTTATTTTGGGGAACAAACAGATGTCCTGTGCTGGGTTTAAATTACAATTACCAGAGAAAAACGTTTTATTGCTGATACCCGTTTCTATTGGCCAATTCAAAGAGATTTATTGCTGGTGAGGCACTGACTTACGACTATATAGACACCATGTATGTTATTGGACGTACGGAAATTTCGCGCAGGCATACAACGCTGGGGGGCAAAAAAGACTAATCTTTTACATAGCCGCGTTAACTCAGTGAAACTTAGAAATGTATTAATTTCGTGCTATGATTCACAGCAAATTAATGTATTAATTTCGTGCTATGATTCACAGCAAATTAATGTATTAATTTCGTGCTATGATCCACAGCAAAGGATCATAGCACTGCGTGTAGCTGTATCCGCCAAGCTACACGCAGACTCGTTGCCATAGCAACTTACAACAATGTCGCTTCATGTTTTAGGATTTAACACCAAAACACTAGATTAGCTACCGCTTCTACTTTGCTGAATTACTTAGACATATAAACTGTAGCCCACAAAACTCACATTTCATTAAAAAAAACTAAACAAAAACATCTTATTGCTGTCTTACCTTTACTTATCAATGGAATCCATGCACCTAATTCTGCACAAAAATATCCGTTCATGCAAAACCAAGTCTATCCTCGGCATGACTGTGTCTTACTCTGCAGTTGTGGAGTCACAATATCTGGGATCATGAGCGCCCCCAGCGATGAGGCAAGAGAACTACCTGCCTCACCTCGAGTCTGTTCTCTGCCGTTTCTGATCGCTCCTCCGCACACAAAACACGATACACACACAGTTGGTGACAAAAAACACTGTACATTATATACATAAAATCAGTCCATATATTAAATGTATTTTTTGTTTGTTTTTTTTTGCCATTTTATTGCTGGCATACAGACAGAACGAACTTGCTCCCATAGAATGGCAGCCAGTGCAGTTAGCGAGAGGTTGCTGCTGTCTCACCGGCTTCGCTTCTGAGCATTTGAATGGGAAAATGCGAAAATCCAGCGATTTTGAATAAATAAATCATCAGAATTGGTTAAGCTAAGAAAAAAATAGGGACTTTATAGTACAAACCACAGGGTGAAAATAGCAATATAAATGACTTTATTATTATTTTTCCATGACGATAGGTGAGGCTCTGCCTCACCTGCCTCCCCTGACCGCACGTCACTGGTGTTAATGACTTCTTAAGGCAACAATTAAACCGGGAACCATTATTTCATTATTGAAATTCTATGTCGCCTGTAACTAAATCGTTCATTTGAACAATTGTTCACCCAAGACTTTATTATTTTATAGATATTATTTTACCAACAAGAGACAATGTGGTTGGCTCATAATCCTATAGCACCATGATTCAAATTCAGCCATTTACATGTAGCCTGACCTGCCCATCTAAGCACAGAGACTAGTTTGAATACAGAACATTTGAATCAAATGCGAAGGAACTCGGACTTCTACAGACCATCACAGGAGTGAATTTGGTTGAGTTTATTTGTTTTAGGACTTGTTTTTCATCACAGTGTTCCCATAAACCCAATGTGTTTGATGTCAGTCCGAGCGCCGGCGCAACGACGTCAAACGATCTCCTGAGCTGTCGCAGAGTTCTGTAGGACCCTGAAAACGGCCACTTAAAATGATTCAGGTGTGTTCAAGCATGGGAGCATGAAAAACATGCAGGGCAGTGCATTTTTCCTCTGTACTTGTCACGCCCCCAGCATCAGTCAATCTGCAGTCACAGGATCCTATCCCAGTCATCACCTCTCTCTCAGTACATCTCCTTAGCATCCTGTTACCTTTCCAGTTATCCACTAGATTCCTGCTTTATGATTTTTCATGTTTTTCTGTGTTTATCACATGAAGCCTGCATTGTACTTTCCCCTGGCTTCTAGTTTCTTATTGCATTTTACTTTACTGCATCTACTCTACCTGCCTTCCTCGTACCCAAGTCGTGACATTTGCATTAAATCAGAGGAGAATGAGACTCAGCAGGAGAAATTAACTTACTTGTTGTTACCTTTTGTGTCTCCAGGCCTGCTGACCCAGTTGTTCCTTCTCCATCCAACCATTGTTAATTCTTCCACATTTATTCATTTATTTCATGCATTGCTTGTCAAATTCCTCTTTCACTATACTGACTGCATCCTGTTGCTCTACCTAAAAACTATCAGATTCTTACTTAAACAATACGATCAGTTTGCACTATGTTTTTTCTTAGTTGATGAACTTTTTGATTCTTGTTCAGACTCTTATTTTGCTGCATCCACACTCCTGCCTACCTCCTCCCTGCTTTTGGGTAATCAACAATCAAACTTTAATTTAATTATTCTTTATTTGGGAGCCACAAAGTTCAACTGAACTAGTCCATGTTGAGGTTTTCACAGCTGCCCTGTCTGCTTTTAATATTTCAAATATCCCTTCAAAACTAAAGCAGAGAGTTAAATCAACATAGTCAGGGGTAGTTAGCATTTTCAAATTACCTGAAGTCAGGTTTTCCGCACACTAACTCGGAGCCTGCTTCAAACAAGACAATTTGAATTAAATACAAATCAAATTTGAATCAAACAACCATAGAAGTATGCTGTACTTAGTCTGGATTTCCATTTTTTTATTATTTTGGGAAAAAAGCAAATGTTGACACAAGCTTATAAAACTAGAAAGTGTGGCACATACTGTATAAATGAGTTACCAGGGCGATAATTCCCCTTCATCAGCCAGCAGGGAGTGGTGCCACTGGTATGTTGTGGTGGTGAGGTGTGTCCTGTTGGCAGCACTCTGTACGCTGCTATAAATTGAGAGTGTTGAGAGTGGCAGCTTCTTCTCAGCTACTGACACATCTAACTTTCTGTACCAGCAGAACTGAAAATGGGGATTAGTGGCCGTCCTGAGTTTACAATACTCCTCCTTTGTACGATTGGGTTTTGTTTGGAAGCTAGGCTGGTCATATTCATTACTTTTCAATCTCAGGAACTTGCATGGGACGCAGCACGACAGTACTGCCAGATGAACCACATAGACATGGTTACCTGGAACATAGTAGACCCGAACCTGCTGACTACGTGGCTGCAGGAAGAAGGCTACACCAATGTCTGGATTGGTTTACACGAGGATCCTGAGCAAGAGTCAGTCTGGAGGTGGATCAATGTGAAGTGAGTGAGCTGGTATCAGATTGAAACATGACTATTAATTCAGTTCAGACATTTAAGCTGCTGATGTGTTTCAGAACTGGTGAAGGCCTGACGGGAGATGATGTCTCACAGAGCAAGAACTGGGTGCCAGGTCAGCAATTTGATGACAGCTGTTGCAATTATAACATCCCAACTAAAAAGTGGTACAGCACAGTTTGCTCCTATCTGCTGCCCTTCAACTGCTATGAAGACAATCTGTTGCTGGTGACTGAGACCAAGACATGGGAGGATGCTCTGATTCACTGCAGGAAAATGACAAATGCAACCCATAAGTATGACCTCTTGAGCGTTAGTTATTCATCTAACTTCAGCTATGTGAGAGATCGGATCTACAGAGCCACCACCGAGGAGGTCTGGGAATCACTCGAGATTTATTCTTGTTCTACAAGGTTAGAATTGTGAAAGCTTTTTTTTTTCATTTCATTTGCTTTGTGTCTACCAGCTTTGGATAGGATTGCGTTTCCTGGGAGGGGAGTGGTGGTGGTCGGACGGAGAGACGTTGGACCACCAGGAGATGCTGCCGGACTGTCCGAGCCAGTGGCAACACTGTGGCACCGTCTCCAAATATAACACAACTAACTGGATCAGCAGGGACTGCTCAGAAAGAAGAAACTTCATCTGCTCTTATAAAGAAGTAACATAATAGCTAGACAATGACTACTGCTCTCTGTCTTCATATATTGTACACATAGAGATGTAAGCAGTCATATCCAAAAAGTCTGAATATTTTTGATAAGTCCTTGTATGTCAGTACCTCAGTTTGCTCAGTAGAATACATTACGTAGTCTAACTACACGTTCTAAAGTTTTCATACCTTTGTCACTTTTGGTTTACAGCTGATAAAAATTTTAAATTTAAGATTTTAACATTGGACCAATGAGAAGTTATGCTGCTTAACCCAGTGGAAACATTGTGGCACCGTGTTGAAATATAACAGCTGACTGCTCAGAAAGAAGAAACTTTATCTGCTTTTGCAAAGACATTAACAAGAAAACATGAAGCTTTCTGCCCTTTAGCACTGTAGAGTTTTGAACTTGCATTTACATATTGTACTTAAAATATGATATGCCCTTTACTTGTTTGAGGGTAGCATAATTTTATTCTTTGTGATGTACTAATGTTTTATGATGTATTGTAGAATCTATGAAATTTAATTGTATTTTCAACTGTTTCTAGCAATATATTTATTGACTGTCTACAATGTGTTAATTTATCCATTCAGATATGAAAAGAAAAGCTTCTGACAATTTTAAAGATATTTTTTTTAAAAATCAACATTCAACTCAGAAACTAAATCAATAATGTGGATAGAAAAAAAGCTGGTGTGAGGGGTAAATGGAACAAAAGAAAGATAAAAATTAAATAAATCCTTCCAAAAGTGCTTCATAGAGTAATACTTGTGTGAATGAGCTTGGATGTGTGAAGATTCTTTCTGATGGGTGAGTCTGGTGACAATTTAATAATCAATTTTGGAATTATAAGTATTAACAGAACATTTATGTAACAAATATTGGCAAATTCAAGGAATTAAAGAAAAAAACAACAGTGACCAGTGAAAATTTTCTGCTGCTGGGAAGCGCCAGTGCACAAGCCTGCCTCAATTGCTTGAAGAGGAAAATTAACTTGCATTAGGCATATTACTAAATCAAAAACACTACATACAGAATAAAAACATAAATGAATAGCAATAAATGACATTCCTGTTTAGGTGATTCAGTCACAGAGATACAAAAATGAGATTAAGTGTTGGTGAAAATAAATGAAAATAAATTTGACCAGTCCACCAACTTTTTTTAAATTCTAATAAAATTGATGCACATTTAACCGTCTTTGAACATTACTTTTGTAAGTTAATAACAAGGTTGAAAATGTGTTTACTCTATATTAACATTTTTTGATAGTGTGTGGTGTAATGTAGTGCCATTTATAAGTCTTAGTTAACTGCAAAAGTTGACAATAGTGAAAAATATCAAATCTCGGAAGAAATAAAAGCTTCATGCGGAACCTTTCGTTCGGTCGACAGTTTATTGTCGGAGGTAGTTTGGGGTGACTTCAACTGACTTCCGCTTGTCATTCAGCTGCTCGACGTTGTGCATTTACTCACCTATTTCATCTCAGTAAGTTAAAATATTAAATATTTTATAGTTTTTGTGTGTAGGTGGCATACCCACCTGTTTAGTGAATGAAAGAAACTTTGTGCTTATCTGAGAAAAAGGAATGGTAGATTGAAAGAGCTCGGTGTTCCCAAAGATGAGGGGACGCCTAGCTTAGCTAGCGGAAAGCTTCATTTTCTTTTACTTTACTTTGGAGACATTTAAACTCATTTTCTGTGTCATTTCTTTCCCCAGCTTTGAAAGCCATTTCAGTTGTTTTCACGTCAAGTGTAAAAACTGTGGTCTTCGTATTGCAGCCTGTTTTAAATCAACGGTCAGAAGTAACTGACTGGTCATTAAAATGGGTGTAAATTTATCCATTAATTATAAAAACCTGTCTTTCACTCTGCTCATTATATAAACCAGTTTCTCGACCAGACGCAGTGCTTCAGCTATCTTATCATTTGCGAATATAATAAGGTAACAGTGAGTCTTTACTGTACTTTAGAGTTTTAACTCTAAAGGTGGAATTGTGAGTGAATTGTGATGGGTGTTTGTAATTTTCTGATGTTTATTTTCTATCTCTGTACAGGAATCTGATTTTCACCGACAGACGCGATGACACTTTTTCACTTTGGAAACTGCTTTGCCTTGGCCTATTTCCCTTACTTCATCACATACAAATGCAGTGGCCTGTGAGTATCTCGTTTATTATTCTCTATGCTTTCAACTGCTTGACTAAAGTTACAAAAATAAGAATTATATTGCTTTGTGTACTCATTAGAAGACTTGTGGTTCATGCCCCCCTCAGCTGCAGCAGTAACATATGCTCCGAGACTCTTACGGTCTCTTATAAGCTTCTTAGTAATGTCAGGTTTTGGGATACAGGTCCTTTAATCCTTTTATGTGCTGTGCTCTCAAATTATCCACAGTTAACGGCATGCATGTTGTAAAGTGGTGCATCATAAAGTGAAAATGTTTTTTTTTATTTCAGTGCCTGTTCCAGTCTTACTAATTAATATTTGCATTTTAATTATGTAAAGCACTTTGAAATGCCTTGCTGCTGAAATGTGCTATACAAATAAAATTTGATTTATTGATTGATTAATTCACCTAACTCTGTTTGTGTTCCACATGTATAGCTCGGAGTACAATGCTTTCTGGAAATGCGTCCAGGCAGGAGCGACGTACCTGTTTGTCCAACTTTGCAAAGTAAAGAAGCTTTCCTTATCTGCTTTCATTTAGGGAGGAACCAATCGATTTTGATTTTTCTAACTTTTGTTTTGCCAATTGCTGATACTTGGGGTTGAAAACGCTGAAAAGAAATGTATTGAAAATCTCTTGTTCTTCTTATCGTTTGTGGTTATTAAGCTTTTGTTCAAGTAGAAGCAACATAACATTGTATGTAAAACAGAGCATCTTTAAAATTTGTCAATATTTTAACATCTTTTTAGGAATGCACAACATATCAGCACTGATATGAGTTTTGGCTGATATTTTGTATTTTTTAACATATTGATATTGGTCCGATAAAACTGGACTGATAAGTTTTCCAACCAGTATTTATTTCCATCTGGCTCCTGTTCGTTTATGTAAGTAGAGGGAAGAAGGGGAGTTGGTCATGTGGGTAGTAAAATACATACAGTATCATAAATATTGATTATCTGCCACAAACGCAATATTGATAACAGATATCAGCATTGGCCTAAGTTTTCAAATCGGTTTATCTCTACGTCTTTTATTAGTAATTAGTGTTTTTAATGCAGCTGGCATTTCTCAAACACCAGTTTCTCTGTGTTGAACAGAAAAAGTAGATCGTCAACTCTGTGATTTCTAAAAGTACAGTTTCAGCATGTTTCATGACAAGGCATACTTTCACAGATCAAAATAAAAACAAAACAGAGCAGCTTTACCATGCTATTCAGTATTTCTCTTATGAGCTGAAAGTCTCTTGCACCATAAAGACCTTCAGACACGACTAGAGATGTCATAGAAAATCCATCTTACATTTTAAAACATCCTCTCTCTGTTCTTACTCTGTAATTTTGGTTTCACACACCTCTCAAATCCTGGAAATAGTTTATTCCCCCAGTAACAGCAAGAGGTGGTAGCCATTTTGAATGTTGTGTTCACTGATTCAGATAACAGGGTCAGATTTTTAAGTTCCCGGTTGGTTTCTCGGTTCATCTTTACTTTTCATCATTACTACCATCATTTTCCTTCTGTCTTTTTAGATGCTCTTTCTCGCTACATTTTTCCCAACCTGGGAAGGAGGAGCCGGTGCTTATGACTTTGTAGGGGTGAGTAGCAAAAGCTTTTATTGTAGAACTAAAATCAGAAGAGAAACTCAAAATGATAAACACCCCCGCCTGGTAATATTGGTTTGCCTTTAATCCCAAAACTTTAAGTGGTGCAGATCTGAAAGAGGTTTTTGTCTAGGTATAGAGCCGTGTTTATTTGTTTCTCAGGAGTTCATGAAGTCCACGGTGGACCTGGCTGACCTGCTGGGTCTCCATCTGGTGATGTCTCGTAATGCTGGGAAAGGAGAGTATAAGATCATGGTCGCTGCCATGGGCTGGGCAACGGCAGAGCTTGTGATGTCGAGGTTAGCATCGTAACTAACCTGTGAAGAAAACGTATCTGTGAAATTTCCCCAACTGTGTAAAAACTGCATGTCTGTTGTTTGTTCAGGTTTCTTCCCCTGTGGGTCGGCGCCAGAGGAATCGAGTTTGATTGGAAGTACATCCAGATGAGCTTTGACTCAAACATTAGTTTGGTGAGTAGCTTTACTACTTGTGCCTTATTTCTTTTTATTTAAACTATTTAACTCTTGATTGCCTTTTCATATTACTCATTCCTTTGTTTTTTTTTAACGATGGAGTGATTTTTTTTTCCCCCACACATTTTCAATGAGTTTGTTTAGATGTTATATACCTGAATAATGGTGTGTGTTTGTGTGTGTAGGTCCATTACATCGCCATGGCAGCTGTTGTGTGGATGTTCACCCGATATGACCTCCCTAAGACCTTCAGGCTGCCTGTTACTGTGCTGCTGGCTCTGTGTGTGTACAAAGCCTTTTTAATAGAGTAAGTCTCATAATGAAAGTGTCAGCATTTCAGATGGTTGGAAAGCAAATACATCGTCATTAAAACTATTAGGTTTAACATTTAGAGTAGAATATACTTAAAACTGAAAAAAAACTAAAATCAAAAAGATTAATATGTGGTTATTCTTTTCAAAGCTTGTAGATAGACATGTTACTAGAATGAAGACCTAAACGTCTCAAAAGAAACGGACATCTTGTAACAACAGCATGGATGAAGCCCCGTCTTTTAGGCATTAGGCCCACTGGAGAATTAGACAAACCTAGTTACAGTGGACCTTAACTAGGTTTGTCTAGAAATCCTATCTGTGGATTTTTCTGTGGAACATAACTCAAAATTATTAGCAGAACATTGATCGAGTCAGGGTTTCCACTGTACATATTCATGCATCTTATGGTATTATGGCAGCTGTACATGTTTTTTGAAGTGGTTTCAGGTATTGGCAGATTTCAGCTAATCATGTGGTCCCTAACTCTTGTGAATGCTAAGAGTCCACCGTCCTCAAACCTGGACTAAGTCGTGGTTTGATTACAATTTCTTTGATTTGTGAAACCGTAATTCTATTCATGTCAGCAGAAAAGTGGGGATTTCTAATTTTCTCCAAATTTAGCTAATTTCCTTCCTTGTTCTTACAAACCCACGATCATGTCTCATCTTGTCTCATGAGAGGAATGTATTGTCACATCCTTAGTTTGAAAGAATCCACATAAAATATATAACAATGCAATGACTTGAGGGTTTGTAGCTTGTCTTGGTTGTTTGTTGACCACTGTGTAGCTTTATCATTTTATGATCAAGTCTGATTGTTTTTTATTTATATATATATATATATATATATATATATATATATATATATATATATATATATATATATATATATATATATATATATATATATATATATATATATATATATATTCTCAATTATTTCAAAGATATTTCAGCCAAACTCTTATTGTAATAAATTATTTTCTTATTAATATCCATCTCTCTCGTGCCCCCAGGTTGTTTGTCCATGTCTTCATGCTGGGCAGCTGGACGGTGTTGTTGGTGAAAGCCATCCTGACCGGTGCCGTCTCTCTCTGCTCGCTGTTCCTATTTGTCTCTCTGGTTCACAGCAACTGAAGAAAAAGCTGCAGGCCATAAAATAAACCCTTGACAGTCTGGGCTCAAACTGGAGGAAAGGTTTTCATAAGTCAGAGTCTGAGCTGTGAAGCTTTAAAGGAGCTTCACAGTTGACTGACATGATCCACCAACTGGTTCAGCTTCCAGTTCTTCCAGTTTGTTTCAATGGTTATGAGTCCATGAGGAAAAAGAGCGTTTTCTGGGTAACATTTCTACCCAACATTTCACTGAATTAGTTGAAGCTAAGGGACGAACGTCAACATCAGGATACTTCTTCAGTGTGACTGGATTCTGTTTGTTTTTAAGATGTGAATTTTGTATTGATGTAACTACAAATAAACTAACACTTAATAAAAAAAATACATTTCTTTTAATTCTGTTCTCCAGTTTTTGCTTTGATCAGTTATGAAGTTCGATAAAAAATGTGGAAGTTCCTTTAATATATAATGTTGCCAAAAAAGATTATGGTTAAAAAATGAGTCCAGAAATAACACATTGAAAGAACATTTGGCTAAACTCAGAGTTACAGCACTGATTAATTTGTACTATGGACCGTTACTAATAAAAACAATAATGAATAGAAAACAAATCTGCCTTCTAACTATTCATTCTGGTATTGTGTTTCAACACTTGAATAATCTGAATCTCATCTCCAGCCAGGCACCAGAAACCTTGCTGTCTGTTTGGAGTCATTGATGTTTTAATTGACAGGAGAGTCGAGCTAAGGAAACAGAAGAACAAAACTGAGAAGCACAGAGACAAACGCGTGTCATTAAATACTGAGATTTTTCTGAGATGTCTCAGCAGCTGTAGTTTCTGCTCACCTACCTGTAACATCCAGAGTAATGGTGTCAGGTGAGGTCCATCTCCCCAGCGGCTGGTCTGTCTCAAACCTGAAGTGATACTGGCCTGCATCGCCCAGCTTCACAGCCCGAATCTGAACTGAGCAGCTGGAATAGCTTCCCCCGGTGTAGCTAGAATCCAGGCAGCAACTCAGTAACGTAATTTTACGTATTTTTTATTCAGCATTCCTGCTTCAAGCTGGACATTCAGAAACCAACAGTTTTACTCGCTCCACATGACTCCATTGTGACTCAATTTTTTTTTTAGCAATTATTCAAAATTGCTGCATTCCAGCCTGCTGAGCACTTAATATCTCATAATCTAATAATCCTATAATTACTCTTACTGGTGAAGATTTGTTGGAATGTGGATCTCAACATATAACAATTGACAGTTTTAGTTTTTAGTAGCTATTCAAATGGAGAGCGCATCAGCAGAGGAACACATTTCAACGAGTTAAAGGAGATTGACGTTTTCCAAAATCAACTTCATTTCCTCACGTTTAGATGTGAGTGACATAAAATGAATATGCCAACATGTTGCAAAAAACACTGCGACAGCTCCTTAATGACTGGATCACTCCCACAGTGTTATTTTAAAGCTGTGTGATGCTAAAACAGCACTCACACTTTTGATTTAACGCTACACCTAAGATTTTAACTCTGGAATTTTTACTGAATATATTCCCTTTTTTTTTTTTTAACTCTGTTGTCTTATCTCTTTATTTTATTTCTCCGTCAACTCATGTCACATGACTTGAATGGACCAACAATTAAAGAAGAAGACCTGCTCCACCTGCTGCTTGTAACAGATTGTGGTGAAGGTTGAGGACATTAATGACTTGATCAGAAACTGTGGCTGACAACTGCAAAAGCGCAGCAAACAGGAAAATGAGCTGCAAACAGATGAAACGGCCCAGGAAAAGCTAAACTTAATGATTTTTTTACATTTTTCGTTTCATTTCATTGAAACCACAAAGAATGTTTCCACCATAACTTCCAATGGTTCAATATTTTTTTCTATCAAACTTTGAGTAGTGTGCAAGAATTATCCAAACATACTTTGACTTTACTGATCCCAAAGGAAAATTTATAGTAGTTGTAGCTCATTAATTCAGATTCTTCAGAGTCATTGTAGATGGCTGATTGCTGTTGGCAGGAAAGATCTTTTGTAGCAGTCTGTATCACAGCAAATCTGAAGAAGCCTCTGACTGACAATCTGTTTTCCCCATACAGACTCATGAAGAGGATGGTCAGAGTTGTCCATAGCATTCTTGAGGTTCCACAGTCGTCTCCAGAACAGAACCAGAACAAATCCAGCTTTCTTCATCAGATTGTTGAGCGTTTTGAGGTTCCTGGCTCTGATGCTGCTGCAAAAACAGATGATAGCAGAAGAGACAATGCTCTCAACATCAGACTTGTAGATCTGCAGCAACTTGCTGCAAGTCTTGACGGGTCTTGGCTTCCTGGAGAAGTGCAGTCTGCTCTGTCTCTTCGTATAGACACTTCACTGTTGCGTCTCCAGTCCAATCTGTGTTGCAGATGAACACTGAGGTATTTATATTCCTGAACCACCTCCACATCTTCTCCCATGATGGAAATAGGGTTTCTCCTGGAATAAACAACCATCTTCTTTGTATTGTTTACAGTCAAGATCAGGTGATTGTTCCCACACCAGGCCACAAAGCGCTCCACCAGATCTCTGTATTCGGCCTCTTGTCCATCTCTGATACAACTGCAGAGTCGTCTCAGTATTTCTATAGATGACAGAAGTCAGACTTGTGCTGGAAGTCTGAAGTGTAGAGAGTGAAAAGGAATGGTGAGAGTACAGAGCCCTGTGGTCTTCCTGTGCTGCTGACCGCCTGGTTTGACACTCAGTCCTTCAGTCTCTTTTTCACAGACGCAGGTGATTGTTGAGGCCTCCACCTTCGTCTTCTGGAGTTTCTAACAGAACAGATCAGGCTGAATTGTGTTCAATGCACCTGATAATCAAAGAACCTGATCCTCACTGTGCTGCCTGCTTCGTCCAGATGACACTGGGTTTGTTGAAGCAGGTGTCTGATGACATCATCAACTCCACGACGATGAACAAACTGCAGAGGGTCCTGATATGAGCTGGTCTGCTTACTCAAATGGGCCTCCAGGAGTCTCTCCAGGACGTTCATGATGTGGGTTGTCAGGGCAACAGGTCTACAGTCGTTATGTCTGATGGGTGACTTTTCTTCGGCACCAGAACCAGGCAGGATGTCTTCCACAACAACAGAACCTCCTCTTGGGTCAGGCTAAGGTTGAAGAGACGCTGCCGAGTCCCACAGTGGGACTCTGGGACTGACACCATCTGGACCTGCAGCCTTGTTCAGGTTCAGCCTCTGCAGCTGCTTCTTCACTGCTAGACAAGGAAAAGTTGGAGGTGGAGGCAAAGGGAGCAGCAGCGTCTCCTAATGTGGTTGAAGACAAACTTGTGGAAGCAGAAGAGTCCATGACTGAGGAGGAAGATGGAACATCTGAGGTTTGACAGGAAAGCTGTGGGTCAGAGGAGGATCACATATCAGTTTGGCTGGAGACAGGAGAGGAGGAGGAGGATGATTATGATGATGATGATGATGATGATGATGATGATGATGAGCTTGCTCCTGGACTGAACCTGTTGAAGAATGTGTTCAGCTCATTTGCTCTGAAAAGAAAATAATATTGTTAAAAAAAATCATGGTGGCATGTTTTTATGTAATAAGTATGTAATGTTTGGAATGAAGAAGATATGCTGCATAATCTGATGTCGTTATAATAGAGTATTGTGGCTCAGTGCAAAAACACACATTTTGTTGGTTTCTGAAGAGTAAAAATTTAACAAATGTAAACACTTAAAGATTAAGTTTATATTTCACAGTCATCACAATGCTAAAGAAAAGTCTCACAACAGTGTAAAAATCATGGTATTTATTTACAAGACAAGAAGCGGGAGGAAGAGATTAAAGAATGTAATAGATTTTGCAGTGTCAGGTTATTTCTAGTATGATGATGTAATGGTGAATTTTTGGGCTTATTGTGAAGCATGGAAAGTAACTAATCTGATCATTGAGTAAAATAACATTACGTTGTAAGCAAATTCAATAAAAGCTTTTTTGCCCGTCACTGCTTTGGTTTTATTCAGATGTCAGATTTGGATAATTTGATGTGGTAAATATCTGCTGTAGAGCAGAACAATAATTTGATTTGTTTTTTGTTTTTTTTTATCCTATTTAAACTCATTGGTGTGAAGTCTGGTACAAACAAGTTATATGAGGTTAAGTCACATAAAAACAAAACAAACAAAAAACTCATTAAAGTTTGATCATCTTTTATGTTTTAAACATATCCTCAGTATTTACAGTCCACATCAAATACATAATCTCTTCTCACACTCCTACTGTTACCACTGAGTCTAAAGGAACAGATCAAACTGAATCACACAGACTTTGTCCTGGGAGGGACTAAAAGGACATGGAGACCTGAATGAAAAAGGAGATAAAGGACAAAGCATACGGGTGAAAAGAATAGAGGACAGACAAATGAGTGAACGATGGACAGAAATAAAAGACTAAGCCTAATGTTTACAAAAAAAGGTGTTTATTAACACAATAAAAAAAGAGAAGAGAGCCATTGAACAAAAAACATCAAGACTTAAAATGCCCAAGACACATTTAGCCTGTCGTGAAAATGTACTGATTGAGTCATATCTGACATATTAACTGGAGAGGTACTGTGGGTCCTAGTCAGACTTTTCACTGTCACTGGCATTTTTTCTTGAGCCAAAAAGCTAACTAGATTTGCTTAACAGGGGAACTTGAGTAAATCATCTTTCTAAACAGAATGAGCATGTCATAGTTCAAATCCTAAAATTAAAGAAGCCGATGACGTGCATCACACAGGGCCGCCGTTCAGAACGCTACATAAGAAAAGAAAGAGGCTCTGCCCTCCCTCTGCAGATCCTGAGTACAGACCAGGAGAGAGACCAGAGACAGAAACGTCATCCAGACGGAGCGGGTACCTGCAGCCTGTAAGCCGTCGCCTCCCTGGGATCAGTCGTCATGTCGTCGTCGATGTATGTTGAGTACCGAGGCCTTCTCCTGCCTCCTGTGGCCCACAACGCAGAGAGCCTGGAGTTTGCCCAAAATTTTTCAGTGGAAGACTCTGATGTGTTTGCGGTGACATATCCCAAGTCAGGTAGAATAAACCAGTTCTTGTTTCTTTCTGTAGTTTAAATGCTTAAATCGTTGGTGTAGTCAATGCTCCACCCTATTATATATAAATAAATGTCATTGATGAAGTAAGATGTCATATCAGAGTTAGAGTAGCTGTTATGTTTGTTGTTCCTATCAGAGTGATGACAAGGGTAATTCTCAGAAAACATGATTCCATTCTTCAGGTTACAAGAAAAACTTTTAAAATATCATTTTGTGGCTTGTCGAGTTCAGACAACAGAAGATTGAATTGCCTTTTTTCCTGCTCTTTTAACGAAGAGTTTTTTTTTTTCTTCCTACTCCTGAAATGCAAGACACAAAATTTACATCTGCAACATATAAATGCATCAAGGATTCTGGACAAACCTGATGTTCACTAGTGACAAGGGTGTACACTTTGGTTTATTAATTATTTTCACAAACAACAAAATAGACTCCATGCCCATTTAAAGGAATTTTATTTGATTTTTGTGTTTGAGCTCTTATTGCAACCTGACACCTTTGCTTCATGGATGAATGTTCAGTTTTATCAGCCACAGTTCAAAGCCTTTTATGCTTAAAAAAAATAGGATTTTTCATTCAAGCATGAATTATAATCTTATTTTTGCATTCTCCCAAGTGTTTTTTTTAAGCTGCATTTTTGAGTTTAGTTTCTGTTGCGTTTTTGGGAAACCATAAAACTCTGCTTGATTGAAGAGTCTGGCACAATCATAAGATGTCGGCTTAGTTTGTGTCTGAATGTGTTTGTTTACTCTGGGCAGATACCGGTTATACCTGTTTCCATGACGGTTTGTCTATTTTGGAAAATCAGTCACTCCATCACTCCCTTCATCAACCGCAGTTTTACCTTTCAGATTATCATACTAGCTGACGTTGGGATCAGACACAAACTACATATTCTGAAACAATAAACTCCATGTTCCTCAAAGTCATTAAGAAACTGTCGCAGTGGTTTTTGGAACATGTTATTTCACTCACATTTAAATGTGAGGAAATTAAGTTGATTTTGGAAAACATCAATCTCCTTTAACTCGCTGAAATATGTGTTCCTCTGCTGATGCGCTCTCCATCTGAATAGCTACTAAAACTGTCAATTGTTATATGTTGAGATCCACATTCCAACAAATCTTCACCAGTCAGAGTAATTAGGATTATTAGATTATCAGCAGGCTGGAATGCAGCAATTTTGAATAATTGCAACAAAAAAAAATTGTCACATTGGAGTCATGTGGAGTGAGTAAAACTGTTGGTTTCTGAATGTCCAGCTTGAAGCAGGAATGCTGAATAAAGGCTGATCACAGAAGAAGACCATGAATAAACCATAAGTTAATTTTTAGTCAAGGTAAACAAGTTGAACATGCAAAGTTAAAAGTTAAAGTTAAAAGTTAAAAAATCATATAAAAGGTCTACTAAGTGAAAATCATTCAGTGAGGCCTCAATTGCATATTTGCTCCGCCTCTCCTAATTATTCATTCTGCAACCTGTTAATGCAACATATCTCAGTCAGTTCTTCCCTGTTTGGATGCTCTTGGTTCATCTCACCCTGCCTGGGACTCACATGGGGCTTTTAGAATCCAACAATGAGCTCACTGTGAGAACGGACTGCTTAGTTATGCAACACACACACACACACACACACACACATACACACATGCACACACAGTGGAATGCACAGAGAAACAAATACTCCCATGCATGTGAGGTATAACCAGTAGACAGCACATTAAAGGTGCAAACTCGCATATTGGAGCATAGTGGCCTTGCAGATTGTCCACATGGGAGCATCAGAACTGGAATGCACATTTATGTTTTGCAGAGCTTTGGTGAAGCTGCTTTCTTTTACATCTCAACTTTCATCTGCACTGCACTGTGGGGAAAATGACTCAGCTGGTCAGCCACAGGTTGTCTGTGGTCCGCCATCATTGTTCCATGTAAAATGACAATCATTTGCACATATCACCACTCCTCTAAGGTCTAAATTATGTCAAAATTATATTCAACTACCATTCAATCCAGTGTTGTTAAGTAAGTGCTGTTACTAATTAAACATTTACATAAACTTTTCTAATTGCATGATTATCCATGCACACTGCACTCATGCACCACTCAGAATCAACACAATTTAACTTGAAATGCTGCAACACGGATCCAATAATTCATAATTTCATGCTGAATTCATCGGATGGTTCACTCACTTTGGATTCTCATTTGCTCTCTGATTAATTTGGGCAATAATTATTTAACTATTTTGTGGCACTCAGACAGCAGTGACATTTATTTTCTGGATACTCAGATGATTTTTTTTTTTTTTTAATGAAAAACAAATAAACAAGACAGTGGTGTCAAAGAAAGGGAATGTTCCTGTAACCATAGTGTGGAACACTATGAATTCGACACCAATGATCTCAGCGTACATGCACCATTCAGCATGAAAGCCACACATACTTTAGAGACATGACAGCACTTTATGTGCCAGAAACATCCCCCTTAACTTTGCCCTGCTCAGGGTGACATTGTTGTTCTTATCAGATTGATGACATGCTAATGCTCAGAAAACATGGTTCCATTCTTCCTATGAAGTTTCAGGTTACAAGCAAAACTTTTGAAATATCATTTTGCGGCATGTCGAGTTCAGACAACAGAAGATTGAATTGCCTGCCTTCTCCATTGTTCCACATCTTTCTCAGTAGAGCGTCTGTAAGAATGGCACTATGCTTTCAGAGGAGTCGGACGCAGATGTTTGCCGCCTGTGCATGGTTTTCACCTCTGTGGAAGATTCTTCTGTTTTAAATAAATGGACTATCCTCGACAATAATTTCAATTTAAAGAAGTAATCTCTCAGAAAGAGTGCCAGTGTCTTACTGAATCGTATCTTGACCACGGCTGCACTGAGGTTGACTTGTGCGTTTTAGAACATATAGTTATGAATTACATTTTTTAATCCATTTGATTAACAATTTATTTTTATTTTGGGTTGTTTACATTCTGCTCTGAGTGGGATCAGGTTAACAGCCAACTTGGTGGCTCACATTTTAACTAATGTTCTGCAGATCACTAAATGCGGGAAAACAAGAAGCAAAAATAGTAGCTAGTGTGCAAGTTAAGCAACTTCCTTAAAACCCGTCTTAGAACTTGTGAAAGATCAAGAAGTGTTGTGCTGCAGTGAAACACGATTCAAAATCTGGTCAATTATTCAATTAGGGAAATGCAAACTGACTTCGGTTCATTTATATTTTATGTTTATTTTAAAATATCTATTTCTTTTTATTATTACAGCTTTCCCCCGAAGTATGTGATGTGAATTTGCGCAGACTACACAGCAATTTACCTTCAAGGGGTTTATGCAAATGTGTTCTCAAATTACTTTTATGCCCTCTAGTAAAAAAAAAAAAGTTTTACTCCGACTTTAAAACATTTGAGTGTGATAGGATAAATGCAGCAAAAATAAACAGCAGAAAATCCTCTAAGTTTCATAAAATTTCAACAACTTTATTTCCGCACTATTATTTTTTTCAGGACAAAAACACTTTATATGTGGAAAATAAATATTTGAGAAATGCATAGCAACGAAGAAAATGGTAAAAAAAAAAAAAAAAAAAAAAAAAACACACCATCTTTTTAAATAGAAAATTGAAGCAGACCAGGTTGCCATGTTCCCGCGAGAGGGGCTGGAAGTCTCGGCAGGGGAGACGAGCGCTTCGGTCAGTTCACTGCTCCGCACTAACAAGTGGTTTGGTAGTGACTCGGTTTCTGCAGCATAATGTCTTCTTCCGAGGAGCTTTACCTGGAGTATCAGGGACTTCTGTTTCCCAGAGAGACTCACTCTGCAGAGAGTTTGAAGTTTGCGCAGGAATTCACTCTGAAAGATGATGATGTTCTCGCGGTTACGTACCCGAAGTCAGGTCAGTTTAGTTAAAGATAATACTTTTTTTTCCCCTCACGGGTGGATACATTACTGAAACTAACGCTAAATCACATCGAGATCAGCTGTTCCAAAAATCATTAGTAACGACGCATGCTTTAACAGCACCGAGAATGCATTAATGTCTGTTCTCATATTAAGCCGGAATAAAAATGGACTTTGAACACTTTGTGAACTACACAAACCTTGCATTGTAGGTTTGCAACAGCGACAGTGTTGCAGTGGACTGGCTTTTACGATAAGACTTGTCATTTCCAGTAAATAGCCGAACTTTACATATTTTTTCCAAGTTGCATGAAACTTAAGTATTTTATTGGGATCCTTTATGCGATAAACCAACACATGGCGGGTCGTGTGAAGTGGAAGTGAATATTATGTACGGCTTTAATCATTTTGTGCAAATAATAAGCTGAAAAGTAGCAGTATTATTTGTCGAATATCCCTAAATAAAATCAAGTTAAACCAATCGCCTTTAGAAATCACGCAAGTTATTGTAGTCCAGGCACGTGCAGAGTGGGGGTCTGGGGGTGCTTGAAGTGCCCTTTTGGTCAAATTTTATTTTATTTTATTTTATTTTTTGTATTGTTATTTTCTAAGCCCTCTTCTGAGACATAATAATATGTACTAAAATTATTTAATTTTTGTTGGGGATTTTTTTGTACAACATAATAAGCCCTCCGGTCACCTTGTTACCTTTGTTCTTTTGCCCATGACGCATGAAGCAAATGCCTCTTGCGCAGTGTCAGTGTTTTTATACTGATATGTTTTTTGCCAAGATGTTCAGGGGAGATGTTATCTGGAAGAGATTGCTGAGATCCTCATCTCGGATGGAAGAATCTGACATTGTGTGTGTTCTGTACAAATCTGGAAAAAAAAAATGTCAACAAGTTAGCTAAAAAGGGAAAATGATCCAGGGAGTCCTGTCAGCTGGTGTCCGTAGCAAACATTGGACTGAAATGATGACTGCACAGTACATCACCCTGCACATGGTGAAACATGCTGCTAGCAGTACTGCTGGGATCCTTTTCAAGAACCGTGACAGGGCAGCTGATTTGCATAGATGCAATAATGGATAAATGCCAGGTAATACTGGGAAAAGAACCAGCATCTAAATGTAACTTCGAGTGAAGTAAGTTGTGCTTCACAATGGCAAGAAATCCTGTCGCTGCATGCTGGAATAAAATGAGGGGCTTGAACAGTATGAAGTTATTTGGCAATTAATGAAGTACTGAAGCAAAAATATGCTTGCCTTGAGGATTTTTTTTTTTTAATTAACTCATTTGAATCATTTCAGGAGTTCCTAAAGGGAACAACGTGAAACTTTGAAAGATTGGGACTCGTGAGGATCCTTCCTGATTCCTTTGCCGTCCTTTTTGGAGCAGTTCAACTTTTCATTATGATATAAATCTCAGGCCTGTGTTTCACTTAACACCTCCGATGTATGTGAGCCCTTATTGCATGTAAACTGAGAAAAACTATTATGAGATTTTTATTGGAATATGTCAGGGAAAAGGTGTAACCTTGTAATCCTCCCTAATAGTACATGTAAAGCTTCAGGATTTCCCTTGTGCACCCTCTCAATCTATAGTTGTTATCTATAGATAACAACTATTTATAGTTGTTATCTATAGATAACAACTATAGATAACAACTATAGTTGTTATCTATAGATAACAACTATAAAAGTTGTTATCTATAAATAGTTGTTATCTATAAATAGTTATAAATAGTTGTTATCTATTTATAACAACTATAGATTGAGAGGGTGCACAAGGGAAATCCTGAAGCTTTACATGTACTATTAGGGAGGATTACAAGGTTACACCTTTAGTTGTTATCTATAGATGGAAAAAAAACAAATTTTAGATTTCCATTTAAAGGATCTACAAGACTTTTAAGCATCCACAGCTCCATAAGAGCGTCATCCAGGCTAAGGAATAAATTTATACTTCGATGGAAATCACACAACTACAATTATTTGTTAATACTAAGAGTTTGTTACAGAAAAATAAATTAAAGAGAGCACTTTGTGCAGCTTCTTTTTTACCCTTGTGTGCTCACATTAGTATGATGTTTGGCCCCAAACTGATGCAGAAAGTTAAAAAAAAAACACAAAAAAAACCCAGCTCATTTCCCCTTTGTTTCTCAATAAGTCTGAGTCAACACCCAGTTAAAAACAATCCAACAACAACAAAAAAGGAAATGCTGACTTCCACTGAAGTGTCTCATTTGTCTTTGTAGGGACGATCTGGATGCAGGAGATCCTCCCGCTGGTGCTAAGTGGTGGAGATCTGACTCGCGTCCAAACGGTCGTGAACTGGGACCGGGCCCCGTGGCTGGAGGAGACCAGGCTGGCGAAGGTCGTGGACAAGCTGCCGTCGCCACGTGCGCTCGTCACACACTTTCCCTACAGCTTCATGCCGCCTTCCTTCCACACGTCCAAAGCCAAAGTAAGTGGGTGGAGACTCGGTCAGATATGTCCAGGCTCTTCTTGAGAATATAGACAGCGCTGCATGTGTTTGTCTCCTGCAGGTGGTCTACGTAATGAGGAACCCAAAAGACATCCTGGTGTCTTCATATTACTTCCACCAGATGGCCGCCTTCCTGGAGGATCCAGGGACTTTTGAGGAGTTCATGGAAAAATTCCTGCATGGTCCAAGTCAGAGAATCCAAAAATTATTCAAATTCCTCAAGGAGTTTGGTGTTTTCTTTCCCATGTAGCCTGTGTTAATATTTCAGTCTATCAATATTAAGAAGCTAGTTTATCAGTTGAAGTGTCGAGGTAGTTTTGCTCTCATGATGGGATCCTAATTGTGTGATCTGCTTTACTACATCAAGATTTCATTATTCATAAATAATGGTATAAATAACATTTGACATGACATGATTATAATAAAATTTTAACAAAGGCTAAAGGATAAATTATACATTTCTCGAGATTCTTCCAGAAGGTTTCCAGGGTGTTTTTGTCATGCTGCATCTATTTTAAGCTGCATGAAAAAAAATTATATATATATTTTTTTTAATTCTGTGATCATGTATTGATTTATTTATTTTTTGTCTGCAGTCGTCTTTGGGAAATGGACAGACCATGTAAAGAGCTGGAGAAATGCAGAGCTGGGAGACAGGATACTTTTCATCACTTATGAGGAAATGGTTCAGGTAATTTTAAGAGTTTATGTAATCTTTGGCTAGTTTAGACTTCCTGTTTTAAACTATGTTGTACTGCATGTGTTATCTTTAGCCTTCCTGTTTGCCCCTTTGTTTTTACGGAAAAACTATTTTTGTTCACAAATGTCATCTAAAGACCGAAAAACACTTATAGGTTTCCCATAAACCATTTATAGTAGCACTGACTTGTGGTAACTCTCTTCCATTCATATAAGTTTCAGTAGCTTTTTTTTTTTTTTTTCAATCCCTTCACAATAAAAGTCAGGTACATAAGTGTCTTATGGGAAGACACCTATGTGCCTTCTCAACATGTTTCCGACTAGGGAGTTGGAAACATGTTGCATGTTATTTGTGTAAATTAAAAGACATCCTGATGAAACCGGCTCTCTTCCTTTTTTGTTGGGCTTCATGTTATGTGTGATTATGAACCTAATGTACTTTACAAATATTACAAATATTTAAATTATAAATCTTTTAAACTGTTCCACATGTCACTTTAAAGCCAGAAATTTCAATGTATTTTATTGGGGTTACATGTGCTGGGCCAACATAAAGTTGTGCCTAAATGTGAAGTGAAATAATAATAAAAAAAAAAGATAAGCAGAGAGATTACAAGAGGAAAGAGTTTGTACCCATATTTTATCATAACCGTGTTCATGATCGAGCATCGTCTCTCGTTCAGGACCTGCCCGCCTCCATCAGGCGCATTTCTGACTTCTTGCACAAGAATCTGAGTGAAGAAGTCATTCAGAAGATAGCGAAGCATTGCTCTTTCCAGAGCATGAAGGCCAACACCATGTCCAACTTCAGCCTCTGCCCTAAGGAGTACATGGACAACGACAAGTCTCACTTCCTGAGGAAAGGTCAGTTTGTTTTTTTTTACGTCTGTCTACTGATCACATGAGATTTGTTTTCCTGTCAACGAGTCAGTGTTTGTTTCACTCTTTCACCGATGTGTTGTTTTGCGACAGGGATCGCAGGAGACTGGAAAAACCACTTCAACTCAGACCATCTGGCCCGATTTAAGTCTGTGATCACTAAAGAGCTGGAGGGAGAGAACTTCTCTCTGCCGTGGAGCTTGGACTGATCCACGCATGAAAATTCAAGTAAGAAGAAACAAAATCAAGGCATCGACTGTTAGTTTAGGACGCGTTTGTGCTATTTGTACAATTCAAAATGATTTAGATTTAATGTGAGTAATGTGAAAGATTCAGACAGTAACTTGTGCCTTTACATGTATTTAATTATTGATCGATTGTTGGAAGAGTTTAATTAGAGTATTTGTTTTTTTTAGTTTGAATAATAAGCAGACATTTCTATGGGAAAGGGGCACTTATAGTATAGATCACCTACTTTTGAACTAACTGCAGAATAACATAATTTATTTGAGTGCAAATTTTATCTGTATAACTAAGATCAATGTGCAAATAATATAACTGTAAAAAGAAAACATTTAAGGGAAACACAATGTATTCAAGTCAACAAAAACTTAAAACATTTCTCATTTCAAGCCAGAAGTTTTTATATACAACATAAAGGACATCTTTTTTTCCCCTACTTTCTTATATTAAATGCACTACAATTATTTTGTAGTCGCTTTTGGCTACCAAAGGTTTTCCTATTTACTAAATGCCAGAATAATGAGATATTTTGTTTCCTGTTCCCTTCAAACTCAGAGGGCTCAGCAAAACATGATCCTGTTATTTAGTAGCTTTATCTTTAAGCTCTCTGACTTTCATGGGGTTTTAGTCCATTCTTCCTCACAGAGCTGCTGTGAGCTTTTCACTTTGAGTTTTGAAGAAAGACTTAAAAACATCCTCTTAAGGAAATATTCGTCTCATCATTCTGGCCTTGATGAAATAGAAAGAAAGTTGTTAATACCTACTAACATAAAAAAGGAAAAGTGTAATCTCATACAAAGTTAGACTGAAAAAAAAAATGATTACATGTTTTTAATGATGTTTAAATTCCTTTATTGACAATATCCTGTTAAAGTTTACTTCAAATAAATTCATATCGACATTTACAGTTCCAGTTCTTGTCATCTTCTTTGCTGGGATACAAAATTTAATCACCTGATTTAAGTAGAATCTGATTTTTTTTTTATTACTGTAAATTCTTTCCTATTTGCAATGTTTCCATAAATAATATTTAGGTGTTTTTCTAACCACGAGCATCTCCTAAGAGTAAAGGATCCTTTTTGTTTGGTTGTTTGGTTGTTTTCTATGCAATAATGAGTATATAATGATCAGAATGAAGAAGATATGCTGCATAATTTGATATAATTACAAAGGGGTGTTGCACAGTTCCCATTTAGTGCAAAGACATAAATATTGTTGGTTTCTGCAGAATGAAAGTTGAAAAAAATGCATATCTCTTTTTCCACACCAAGCAGATCAGGTTATTGGCAAACATGGAGGGCAGAGCTGAACTCAGGCCTCTGTACTAAACCAAATCTATGACAGTATTTGCATCTCATAAAAGAGCAACACAACATGCAGGTCAGCTGTGAATATGACGATTGTTCAACACGTACATTTGTTTCCTTTTGGACTGATGCAAATAGTGAATTTGAATTCGTAAAAGCTGTGAAAATGGAGCCGGCGTGTAACATTTAGTGTTTCTCACGGTAGCTGTCGCAGAATTTAAATAAATGTTGAGTTGCTGCTGAGAGCGAGGGATCAAAGTTACGTCAGCTTAGAGCGAGAAACGTCCCGCTACAGTAAGAGAAGTGAATTTAACCTGAAACAGGAGATTTCTTGATTAAAGATTTAGAGTCCATTATTGGTCTGATTAGTTGGTAATCAGTTGGCTAAAAATCTCTGGTAACACTTTATTTGAAGGGGGGTTAATAAGACTGACATGACACTGTCATAAACATGACATAACATCTGTCATAAACATGACATAACATCTGTCATAAACATGACATAACATCTGTCATAAACATGACATAACATCTGTCAGGAACATGAATAAGCCTTCATGAATATTTATGACTGTTGTCATAAAGCGTCATTTGGTAAATCATGACACTTTTAATACAAAGTTGACATTATTCAAAATGTCTTTATGACAACTTGACATTAACCAGGAAATCATTACTGATATAAATTTGTTATAAAAGAATTAATGATTGCACTTTAAAAATTAGATAACTTTATGTTATTAAAGGTAAAGTTTAAACAGTAATGATTTCTTGGTTAATGTCAAGTTGTCATAATCGCCATTTAACATTGAAATTGTTGCAATAATAAGTAATGAAAACTATGCCAATCAGACCCAGAGCAAGTTATCTCCCGTTTGCCCACAGCAGCCATATTTACTGAGTGATTCCTCAGTTTTTGTACCAATTAAATTGACAAAGGAGATAAATATTGTTGTGTACTTAATCAGAGGCTACTTCTTTAGGAATGTTTAGGAGATAAATGTGTAGCTACGTCTTTATCATCCAGTGGAAAAGTTGATATTCCCAGACATTTTTATCATTTGATCTGCAAGAATGTGTTTGTTTACAAGTAGGAATCCTGATCTGAAAGCATTCTGGGTAACAGAAACAAGTTATATAAAAATGTAAAAAAAAAAAAAAAAAAAACGAGGTTGGAATCTGACTTTTTTTTTTTTTACATGAACTTTAGTGGTAACATAAACCTATGGCAGATAAATATGTTTATTGCCTGATGACTCATCAAGCATAGCACTAATACTTTGGACCCATTGAGGCGAGCTGAGTAAACAATGCCTGCAGACGAAACTATTAAACAGAACAAAAGGGGCTTGTGTATATAAAGGTCATGCAGTCAGTGGAGAACTGGCTGGATTTCACTACAGGAAAACGACCCACAGCACCAGAGGTGTTCTAACAAGGAAGAGGACCAAGTAAGAAAACCCAACCCCATCTTTGCAGATCTGCAAAGATGAACAGATGTTCAGCTACAATAACACTCAAAAAGGGAATATAGGAATGTTTAGACGCCGCATCTGTTTTCACTTGGATCCCCTAAATCCACACTGAGTTTCACACATCAGTTTCTTCATGTTGTGATGGGTTTTCTACATAAGGATTCCTAACTAACAAACATACTGACTTCTCTTTTTATACAGATTTCAGAACATGACTGAGGTCATTTTGAACTCAACGAACATGTTTTTAAAACAAGAAAAAACCCAGCAACATGGAAAGCACTGAGGAGAAATAGGAATTAATCAGGTCAAATGCTAAACAGATCATTAACTTTTGTGAATGAATACACTTTTCATCGTCACTGCAAGTAGGTACATGAATTTTTGCCGTGCTGTGCCTGAACGAAGATGTCCATCACCTGAATAAATACAGTTACACTAAAACTTTAAATGTACATATACAGTCAGTCACAGTTTAACCAGAGTTTTAAAAATCTGTATGAGTATTTATCTCGATATTTTTTCACCTAAAAATGAGTAGAAAATAACTGCAACTCAATAAATATTATTAATTAAGACTTAGAGTAATTTTTTTTCCTCTCTAAAGTTCTGCTTCCATACTGGATAGACGAAATATTAAACTAGTCCAACGAATCTAAATCCTGCCTACATTTTCTTTCCATTAGATATGAAAGTTACAGCATAATTGCAAAATCAGGAAGACGGTTTTAAGACATTTCTCACATTTCACATGATAACATGAGAGATATCGTAAATATATGTAGATGTTAATTTGAACTCTACGCTTCTCTTTATTAGTGTGTTGGTTAATACAAGCCGTGCAGCAGAGAGCAGTTCACTCCCTTTAACTCTGTGTGAATCACTCCTGTCAAATTGCCCAGTTGCTTAGAGCTGAAATGGATTTACAACCACGCCTGTCACAAAAACAAAAATAAAACAATAGTGATGCAAAGATCAACTTTGATGCAAAAGCAAATCTGCTGCTTGCCGTCGTCCAATCATGTAATTAAGGAAACTGTAGAGCGGGAAGGGCCTGTAGCATCTCTGTAACACTGAAACTGAAACACTGAGGTGAAAATAGAGAACTGAGTGGTTTTGAAGCGCAGCAGAAGTGTAAAAGCTAATGGGCGCGCTGCAGCCCTCACACGCTGTGTCATTGAGTCATGATGTTTTCATCACTTATCTCATAGTTGCTCTAGTCAGTTTGTCCAGACAAGCTCAGACAAGCAGATGTGCATTCTTCATCCTGGCTGTCAAATAACAAACATGTGAGAATGACAGGTGGAAACAACTCAGAGAGTAATTCTGTCATTTGGAAATGTGCTGGAAATTAGCTCAAAAGTTGCTCTTCTATTTAAGTATTTTATGCCAGATTTGTGTTGGAGGATGTTTACCAGGATATTCATCAGTATTGATGATTAATATTAGAACAAAGTGGAGATGATTATGTGGTATAGCATAGTATTAACAGCACACCGCGCTGTTTCTTGTCATATTACTGTGGCCTTCAAAACACACATACACACACACACACAAAAACAATACAAATAAAACATGCCCCAGAAACTAAAGCCAAACAGATTCAAGCATGCCTCTGCATACAAGTCGATGACTAACGGAGGCCAGCGGGGAGAGATTTTCCCTCTGCAAGAAAGTCAGTCACACACTGACAGCATTCAGAGACGCACAAAACAATTACTGATCTCAATCTAAGCCATTCTCTCAGCCGCCTGTTTCTGCGTATAGCCTTTGTCCTTTGAATGCAACTAATGCGGCCAGCAGAGGGCAGCAAAGCGACATTAGTGATTTTTCAAATCAGATCCTTTCAGGTTACAGAAACAGACGAGGTCAAAGACAAAAGCTGCACTATCTACAGTTTTTTAAACTTCCAAGAAGCGTATTTGTGGAAGTGTTAATTTGGGGAGTTGGAAGATTCCCAGCAACAGCTTCTCTTAACACACTTTTTATTGTTTCCCTGAGTTCGCATGACGGCGTAAAACAAATCGTGTCAGTAGAGTTAGGATTAATCTGCAGGATTTTTCACCCAGCTTCTGTCTGTGTTCATCTGATGAGCATAAGAAACATAACACAGTTTTTATGAAAACATTTAGACAGAAGAAACATTTACTTTCAGATTTTTGATATAAAATGTACAGGAAATGGATAAATAAATAATTTTTGTTTAAGCTTTTAATTTAGAAAAATTGCTTTAGAAACACATATTTTCAAGAAAGACTTCATTCATCAAAACCAATAAACAATATATATGACTATTTTTTTTTTTTTTTTTACATTAAATCAATTTGATTCGGTGCGAGTATAAAAAACTAAAGATTAATGCTAAGAACATAAGATAAAATCTGCTGATTTCAAGAGACACAATGAATTTCATGTTTGAGTTTATACAATCTAATATTTTAAATAATATTTATTTTACTGGGTATTTTTTTGTTTTGTCTAGAATTTCTAAACGGATTGTTTCCTTTCTTAGTTCACATAAACTTCAGTGAGTCTAATTCAGTGGATTCATATATTCATCCAACATGTTGTCTAAACTTGTAAAGTCTGTGTTAACCTTATTTTTTTTTTTACCCTTTTAATTAAAGTTTTTATTTTATTTTATTTAAATGATGCAGTTTAAACCAAAGATGTCCTCATCTGATCCCTGGCATCTGATCAACTCAATATATTTTTTTTTTTTTCCTTGAGTAAACTAGCTCTCAGTATATTTTGTTGGTCCACTGTGTGTCATTACATCAGCATCCAGCATTAAGTTCATGGAGCTGCAGGACGACTTTTTTTCCATCAGTTTTGTATACTGAAGGTATACAAAACTTCAGTATACAAGTATACATGCAGTTTCCAGAACTGGGAACTGCATGGAAATATATTATTACAAATCATCACAGTGGCCGAGTCGTGTAAACATGCAAACTGCATGAAAACATTGTGAGCAGCAGCAAAGAGTATGGTTTCTTGTTTCCTTTGTGTTTGTTTTTACATATATTGTCGATTTCTGCTTGTTGTATGTGGTTTGTTTTGTATCTGACCGACATCATTGATCTGACTATTGCTATGAAGCTTACGTTAGTATTTTGTGTTATTGCTAAATAAATTCAGTTTAGTTTCATGTAAATACCAGTCATGATTAAAAATGTGGAGTTCAAACATTTTATTTTCTTATTCTGTAAAGATTTTCTGAGCTCAGAAGATTGCTTTTAAAAACATTATGTTTTCATTTTGGCATGAACTACAGCCTCCTGTGAGCACAACTGCTGAGTGACTCAAGTGCAGAGAAATCATCTAAGTGTCAGACATGTTCCCAAAATTATCTCCCAAAACGTTGTGATTTTTAAATATGAATTTCCCAAATATTAATACAACTCATTTGATAACGTCTTGTGAGTGTTATATGACGCACAATATTTGCAAAACCAATTTGCTAAAAAAAAAAAGTAAAATATTTAGAAAAGATGGGGCCCTGGGCTCCTGCCCCTGTGAGCGCTTTCTAATGTCTGACCCAGACTGAGTTCAGAGTCATTTTATGTTTGAGAGTAAGTAGTTCTAAACACTGCATTTAAACAACAGAGAAGAAGAAAATATACAAAATTATACAGCTGCACATATTATAATGGTTGATGAAAGAGAAATCTAAAGTAGAAACACAAAAGTAAAGCATGGCAGTGGGTGGGTTTACGTAAGGAGGTGGTGGTGGTGGAGGGTGGAGGCCCCCAGAGTTCTGACACCACTTCAATTACATGTTGGCCTTTTGTACTGAAAGGAGGGTGAGTGTGTGTGTGCGTGTGCGTGCATGCGTGCGTGTATTTGTGAAGCCAGACGTCGCTCTTCTGGACACCCACCTCGCTGCCGCCTGGCACCCAGCGGTCCTCCCCTGGGCTGCCCACAGGATGCCCGCTTGCTTTGATTTCCTCCTCATCACACACACACACACACACACTCACACATACACACACACAGACACACTATAGAAGATAGTCTGAAATCCCTCAGAAGATCTTGTAATCTTTTTCTTATTTCGTTAGATTCTGGCAATCAGCAAGCAAAACCTTTTCAAGTCTGCTGACTTCCACCGCCCAAAGCAATTCTCACATTTCCAGAATCTGGCTTCAGTGAGGACAGGAACATCTTCTGCAGTGTGTGGAATTGGCTGATAAGTTATCAAAACTGTCGTCCAAATCTCTGATGTCCTGTGCCACAACTTTGTTTCACTGTGTGTCTGCGTTGCTGTTCACCATCACCCTGTCCGCTGGCTTTATGTGTGAAAGCCTCCACAGGCTTCCTGAAAATAAGAAATAGGCTGTTTTGTGTCAGATCTTTGACACAAAATAATGCATTCTTAATGCATTCTTCAAAACTAAAGAGGCATTTCATTTCAATATTATTCCGAACTTTAATCAAGATTTATTTGCCAAACTTTACCTTATAGATTTGTCAGCCATAAGCTCTTATCTCCAAATTGTCCTGACTCCCAGCCTGCCTTAAGATAGATATTTTTATCAGGATATTGTACAAAATTTGTACAAAAAAGTGGAAAACATATATATATAGTTGGGTGGACTACAAAAAAAAAAAAACTCATCAAAGAAACCAGTTGAGCTTTTATTTGCTTTTATATTTCAGTGATTCTTGAGAATAGGGACAAAATGGGTTTTAATTTTCCCATATTTTTTTTAAATTATTTCTCAACGTATGCAAATATGACAAATAATGTTTAGAAAATATGAAGATGCTAAGGTACAGGCTCCCAGTTGCGAATTTTAAAAAAAAAATTACATTTTTAATCGACCTGACCCAAAACTTTGTCATCACCATCTGACAAAAATAAATCTAAAATGATTTTTAAAATACCCCATTAGTGATATTTTTACTCAATTTACAGACAAATGCTTCTCAAGAAATAAAATAAATATTATTTAAAACAAAAAACAAGAAAAAGTCCATCTGATGGAGTTGACAGTGCATGACGGAGTTGACACAGAACTGAAGGTGGCGACAAACTAGTGAGTAAAATGACAAACTTGGTACATGTGTATGGAAGTAAATATGTGCCATCAGAATTTGAATAAAAAATGCATCCGAATTCAATTTTTTTTTAAATTCAGTGTCATTATTTGTACATGTTTGCAATTTTCATATGTTAAAAAAATTCACATTCCTATTTCAAAGATAAAATTTTCAATATATATTTTTTCAGTGTTAAAAAAAATTCAGCATATAAAAAAATTCAACTTTTAAAAATTCAAATGCAATATTTTCAGTGTCCTAAAAATTCAACTTGCTCAAATTCGCCGTCTCAAATTCAGCGTCTAAAAATTCGCTGTACAAAAATGGCAAGGTTACTTCAGGTCACAGACATTAGCAATCGTTGTCAGATTTCAACACCCAGCCAATCACATGACGCAGGTGTCATAGTGAAGAAATACCAGCATCACCGAGGCTAGCGACCATGGAGGCGAATGCAAACCCAACCCCAACGGTGAGTCTATGCTTTCATATTTCTGTGGTATATTTTATTTTGCGCATGAGGTTTGATACATTATCTTAAAACTTGATTTAAAACACGGGTTTGGGCCGTTGTTAATCTTACACCATGTAATGCTAGCATATTAGTTCTCGCTACCTCCTAGAGACCCCAGTCCCTCCCCCCTTCTCCTTCTCTTGGATGTCCCACACCCAATGTTCCCGTGTTTTATTTCAAAAAGAAATACCACTTGCGCCAAGTCTAGAATCTTTTAAGATAACTGATGGATGGCGACTTTCCGGGTTTTGTTTGTATGCTGTCTTAGGTGAGACCGAGACAGGCAGTCTTAGTAAAGTCGTATTTTTCCGGGAGATGCTACCGTTAATGACCGCAGTGAAGTTAGTTTCAAGTTGGATATTCGATATTCGAGCTCCGGGGAGTAAGCGGCGTTTAGCTCAAGGTTGATCCGATTTATGAACGCTACTGTCGGCCAGCGGTTCTCCACCGCTCCCGGCCGCAGCGCCCGAAGGTTGACTTAGGGACTGTCAACAAATTACCGAACCAAACATTCCTGTCAAAGAAACGTTAATAAATGCCTTGAATTGTAACCAACGAACTAATTGTCAGTGCTAATTCAGGCTTTTACATGAGCCAAAATAGCATCTATAAAATTTTAAATTCAATATTTTCAATAATTTTAATATTAAATAATATAATGGTTTCTTCAATAGCTTCCAGGTCATGTGACCTAATGACTCAGAATCACTTTGAAATAATTATACTAGTCTCTTTAGATGAGGCACATTTGTTTTCCATTTTAACATATTTTTTTTTATCTTTTAGCAATTTGTTTTGTCAATATTTAGTATTTTTATTCAATAGCTTCAAGGTCTTGTGACCTATTGACCCAGAATCAGTGTGAAATTGTTCTAGTATCCTGTATAGATGAGGCACAGTCATTTGTTTCATATTTAAATTTTTTTTTTATTTTTAGCAATTTTATTTGTCAAAATTTAGTATGTTTTTGCAATAGCTTCCAAGACGTGTCCTATTGATTCAAAACCACTTTGAAATTGTTTTACAAATCATTAGAGATGAGGCACCCACATTTTTCCCCATTTTAGATCTTTATCAATGTTTTACATAATTTAAATTTACTAATTAAAAAAAAAAAGATTGGTGTTTAATAGCTTAAATTTCATGTGACCCACTGACAAGGAATAAAAAGGGCTAAATGGAATAAAAATGAGTGTGCCCCACCTATCCAGTCTAGTAGAATAATTTCACATTGATTTTGATTAACTTATGGGTCTTATGACCCATAAGCTATTGAAGAAAAATCAATCAATCAATCAATCATCTTCCCCTTGTCTGCAGTCGGGTTGCGGGGTCAGCAGAGGCCCAGACTTCCCTCCCCAGCCACTTGTTCCAGCTCCTCCAGGGGAACCCCTAGGCGTTCCCAGGCCAGCCGAGAAACATCGTCCCTCCAGCGTGTCCTGGGTCTTCCTGTGGGCCTCCTCGTGGTGGGACGTGCCCAGAAGACCTCACTAGGGAGGCGTCAAGGAAGCATCCTAATCTGATGCCTGACCCACCTCAGCTGGCTCCTCTCAAAGTGAAAAATCAGCAGCTCTACTCTCTGTCCCTCCTAGATGACTGAGCTTCTCATCCTATCACTAAGGGAGGCCCAGACACCTTATGGAAAAAACTAATTTTGGCCGTTAGTTTGTGATTTTGTTCTTTCAGTCAAGACCTTTAAGCCTATGCCATAGATGAAGGTAGGGACGTAGATCGACTGGCAAATCAAGAACTTTGCTTTTTGATCCAGCTGTCTCTTCACCACGACAGACTGGTACAGCGCCCACTTTACTGCACCAATCCTTCTATTGATCTCCTGTCCATTTTGCCCTCATTCTTATGGATTCTGTATTTTCCTCCATCTCTTTTAGCCTCTTAACACGCTGCAGCATACATAACCATGTTTATATGTGACTGCTGACATGTAAACAGACTGAAACTGATTAGAGTACCGTTTAGGGAGGGTACAGACTGCAGAGATGAATAAAAAGCTAAACTTGCTACAATCTTTGGCTCACTTGGCCCAACGCTGGACGGTGAATGTAACATAAGAAGCATGATGTTCCATTTGGATGATAAGTATGGCTTGTGGAATTTGATCATCTTTTAGCATTAAAGCTTGTTTTTATATATAACCAAATCTGATTATTTCTCAAGGTCATTTACGATGAGTGGTTCTGGTCGGGTCCTGAAACTGGTTAACGGACATGGGTGGTGAACAGAGACAGAAATGAATGAACTCCAACAGTGAACAAGATCCTAAGATGCTTAAACTCCTCCACTTGGGTCAGGACAATCTTCCCTGACCCAAATAAGGCGCTCTACCCTTTTCCAGCTCAAGACCATGGCCTTGGATCTGGAGGTACTGATCCTCCTCCCGGCCGCTTCACACTCATCTGCATCCTGCTCCAGTAAAGCTGTAGATCATGACCTGATGAAGCCAGTAGGGCCACATCATCTGCCAAAAGCAGAGGTGTGATCCCAAGGCCACCAAAATGGATCCCTTCAGAACCCCGGTTGTGCAGAACGTGGCCTCGGACAGAAAACACCCAAATCCAAAAATCTAATCAAATTTTATTTATATATCACATTTCAACAACAAGGCATTTCAAAGAGCTTTACACCATAAAAACACAAACATACAAAGTCATAGAAACACGACCAACAACTGAAACATTACATTTTCTCACTACATATCAGATTGTTTATTAATGTTCCATTAATTAGCGCATGGCTCTCATCTCGGGTCATGATGAGATGAGACTTTCTAGTTAGAACCTCTCAACCTCACACACCAGCTCAGGCTCCCACCAGAGAGGTGATGCCCACTGATAAAAAGTCTTATCACCCAGGGTCAGATGGCCAAGGTCCCCTCCCTCGGCCTTCTAACATCCCACATTGCACCCAGCCCTTTTGGCCCACAGTTGGTGAGCCCTTGGGAAGGTGAACCCACTGTTGGCTGAGCCTGGCCAGACTCCATGTGTTTTGGCACCAGATGCTTGCCACGGAGCACCAACTCCAGGCCCGGCTCCAGGGTGGTGCCCTGGTGACCTGCGTCCAGGTGAGGGGACACTGTATCCATTAACTGTGCTCTTCATAAAGGGTCTTGGGCTGCTCTTTGTCTGGTTCATCACCTCTAGCATAGGGTGACCCTACAAGGGGTATGAAACCCCTGACAGCATAACTCCTAGAGTCACTTCAGCACTCAAACCCTTTCATCACGATAAGGTGGCAGCCTATGGAGGTGAAGAGAAAATAGGAAATATATTTTTTAAATACAAAATTGCCTAAAAAATAATAAAATGGGTCAAAATGAATTAAAAATGAGCGTACCTCATTGTTCCAGTCTACTAAAACAATTTTACACTGATTTCGAGTAATTGGGTGAAAGTTTAGTGAGAACTCCTGCTCGGGTTCTCACTAAAACCAGGAAGATAGAGCACATAACACCAGTTTTAAAGTCCCTACACTGACTCCCTGTAGCTCATAGACTAGAATAGAAAAATACTGTTGTTAGTTTATAAATCACTGAACGGTTTAGTACCTCAATACATTACAGATCTGCTGTTGCATCAACCTTCCAGACCCCTCAGGTCTTCTGGTTCTGGTTCTGGTCTGCTCTGCATCCAGAACCAGAACCAAACAAGGAGAAGCAGCATTCAGCTTCCATGCACCACAAATTTGGAACAAACGTACAGAAAACTGTAAAACAGCTGAAACACTGAGTGCCTTTAAATCTCGACTAAAAACCCACCTGTTTAGAGTTGTATTTGAAACGTAATCAATTACGAATTTAATGACAGTTCTTAACTTAATTTCTTTGATTGTTGCATGACTCTGTGTTTTCATATTTTTATTATGTAAAGCACTTTGAAATGCCTTGGTGCTGAAATGTGCTGTTCAAATAAAATTTGATTGATTGATTGATTGATGACCTAGAAGCCAATATAAAAATACCTACAAATTATAAAAAGGACTCAAATCGAATATAAATGACTGTGCCTCATCTATACAGACTGGTAGAATTATTTCAAAGTGATTTTGAGTCATTAGGTGACATGACCTGGAAGCTATTGAATAAAAACCCTCAATTTTGGTGAAAAAAATTCCTAAAAAATGGAAAATTATTTAAAATGGAAAAAAAAATGACTGTGCCTCATCTATAGAGACTAGTAAAACAATTTCAAAGTGATTTTGAATCAATAGGTCCCATGACCTGGAAGATATTGAAGAAAAACCCTAAATTTTGACGAAAAAAATTAATAAAAAATGGAAAATGGCTAAAAATGGAAAACAAATGTGCCTCATCTAAAGAGACTAGTATAATTATTTCAAAGTGATTCTGAGTCATTAGGTCACATGACCTGGAAGCTATTGAAGAAACCATTATATTATTTAATATTAAAATTATTGAAAATATTGAATTTAAAATTTTATAGATGCTATTTTGGCTCATGTAAAAGCCTGAATTAGCACTGACAATTAGTTCGTTGGTTACAATTCAAGGCATTTATTAACGTTTCTTTGACAGGAATGTTTGGTTCGGTAATTTGTTGACAGTCCCTAAGTCAACCTTCGGGCGCTGCGGCCGGGAGCGGTGGAGAACCGCTGGCCGACAGTAGCGTTCATAAATCGGATCAACCTTGAGCTAAACGCCGCTTACTCCCCGGAGCTCGAATATCGAATATCCAACTTGAAACTAACTTCACTGCGGTCATTAACGGTAGCATCTCCCGGAAAATTACGACTTTACTAAGACTGCCTGTCTCGGTCTCACCTAAGACAGCATACAAACAAAACCCGGAAAGTCGCCATCCATCAGTTATCTTAAAAGATTCTAGACTTGGCGCAAGTGGTATTTCTTTTTGAAATAAAACACGGGAAAATTGGGTGTGGGACATCCAAGAGAAGGAGAAGGGGGGAGGGACTGGGGTCTCTAGGAGGTAGCGAGAACTAATATGCTAGCATTACATGGTGTAAGATTAACAACGGCCCAAACCCGTGTTTTAAATGAAGTTTTAAGATAATGTATCAAACCTCATGCGCAAAATAAAATATACCACAGAAATATGAAAGCATAGACTCACCGTTGGGGTTGGGTTTGCATTCGCCTCCATGGTCGCTAGCCTCGGTGATGCTGGTATTTCTTCACTATGACACCTGCGTCATGTGATTGGCTGGGTGTTGAAATCTGACAACGATTGCTAATGTCTGTGACCTGAAGTAACCTTGCCATTTTTGTACAGCGAATTTTTAGACGCTGAATTTGAGACGGCGAATTTGAGCAAGTTGAATTTTTAGGACACTGAAAATATTGCATTTGAATTTTTAAAAGTTGAATTTTTTTATATGCTGAATTTTTTTTAACACTGAAAAAATATATATTGAAAATTTTATCTTTGAAATAGGAATGTGAATTTTTTTAACATATGAAAATTGCAAACATGTACAAATAATGACACTGAATTTTAAAAAAAATTGAATTCAGATGCATTTTTTATTCAAATTCTGATGGCACATATTTACTTCCATACATGTGAAGTAATGCAATTCATGTAAAATACATTAAAATGAATTAGTTGCACAATTAAGTGAGATTTGACAACAATTTCACTGAAAGAGTCAGAAAAACTCTGACGGAGTTGACATCTGACGGAGTTGACGAAATGCCAAACTACCTCAATTTATATGATGTTATTCTGAAGGAGGCCATATTGTAGCTCGTCAGGTCCATGAAATCTTTACATTATACCAAAATTAATCTTTTATTTCGCAAAATTTCATCAAAGTTTTGTAAATTGTCAGTTATGGAGTTGACACATCATGGTTGTGACAAACAACTTAGGAATAAAACAGAAGAAAAAACTAAAGAATAACTTAAGCTAACCGGAGCTAACTAGCCCTCCTAGCAAAGGAAGAGAAAAGACAACGTCATGGGGTCCTCAGAAGTTCTGGTGCCCCCTAATAATGCCTGATTTTTTTACATTCTTTTCATTTCTGACGGTGTTGACAAAAACTAAGGACAAATTTCAACGGAGTTGGAAAATATCTAAAAATTATTTTTAATTCAATTTATCGATACTTTTATAATTATTTATATGACTACTTATACTTAATTGTCATAATATATAATTTTAGTATTTCTTTAATTGTTTTAAACTATAAGAATGTATTGAGTTCTGCTACTGGACAAGGGCTTTTACAGGCATCATCCACCGACTACAATGTTTAAAATAAAAAAATATTCAGCAAAAAAAAGAAAAATATACATTGTTGTGCTCACATGACCCAGGTTAGTTTAGTTAGATATTTGAAAAAAATATATTTTGTGTATATTTTATTCAAATTTCATGCTTTATCCATAGGACCTGTTTTGTCCCTATTCTCAAGAATCACTGATTTGTATTATGAAAAGCAGTTCTAATTGAACAAAGAAAATGTGTTCTAGTTTTTGCTGTTCTGTATAAATTAGTAATTTACAAGAAATGTTTCTGAAAATCCTACCTGGAACGAGTTACACCTCTAGCTGTGATGCTAATGTATTTCATGAATAATGTTAGTGTGATTTTTATGCAGATTTTGCAAAACACAATGTAATTATTTAACATTGTTGTACTTGTTAAATATTTTGAGCTTGTTAAATATTTTGAGCCTGCCTGTGTTTTTTAAATGCTAAAGCAATAATACTTCTGGATATTATTAGTTATTTACTGATTTCACCAATTAACTACATGATATGTGTTTTTAAAGACTTATACATGCACTTCCAATAAGGCAGTTTTCATAACTTTTACCTTGAAATACTGAACTTCCCGACTTTTCCGCGTGTTTTGACAGAGCCAAGATGCACAATCTTTCAGAACCAATCTGCTGCCATTGTGCTCCCTTCCACACCTTTCATTCCTTGTTCATTCATCATTCAAACCTTATAGGTAGGATTAGCTTTTCCCTAATTATTTGAATTTCTCCGAGGCACACGGAGGCTCATACCACTCAGTCACGCCCCACCCAGGGTGTCTGCACAGTTCCGGGCCGTGGGACAATTAGCTGTAATAGCAGGAAGCTAGTTAGCGTTATCTGCTGCCGTGGCGGCCTCCATTGGCACTGCCAGACCCTGCACCGGTCACGTAGAGGCTCAGACAGGGAGCCTGGACGGGGAGGAGGAGGAGGAGTCAGACCAGTCCTGACGCCCTCGGGCAAATGGCCCGAGAGGACATCTGCGATGCACGTCTGGCCGTGTTCATGTCACATTTACAAATCAGATGTCAGGAAACAAAAGAGTGTAGAGTTTGCCTTTAAATCCAAGCTAAACAGGCCTGAAACTGAGCTGACGTCTCGTCTGAGTCTCCTGTTGGTGTCTTGTGTGACAGACAGCCGGACAGCCGCCTCCCCCTCTGGGTGCTCATTGTTCCTGCAGCACGTTTCTCTTCCTGTGCGCACGGCAATCGAGCACATCCTCGGGAGTAAGCTGGGTGTGTGTTAGAGAGCACAGGAGTGACGGCAGGAATAGTGCTGAAAAGTGTAAGAGGATGTGGACAGGGAAGCCCAAAAGAAAAAGACAAAACACAATAAACAACAGAAATCCCTGGATGCCTCTCAGACACAACAGCAGTCACGTAGGTTTCACCAGCTCCAGGTCACATCAGCAGACTGACGGGCGCTCAGAGCGGGCAGGATTCAGGGAGATTGTATTTCTGCACTGTGTATGTCCGGCACGGTGCCTGTTTTTGTACCGTTTGTAAGCCTAAGATCAAAGGCACAACAATAATTAAACAAAAATGTAACAAAAAATGCACAGGATCTCTGAATGCTTTTTAATCAATGTATTTAATATTTATAAAGTGCGCGCATTTGATTTATTTTAAACAATTAACTGATTTGGATTAGATAAAATCAAACGGTTAATGTTTGCATAACACAGCATTTCTGAATACATCGTAACCTGATGGATCAGCTGGTTTGTTGCTCTAAAAATCCAGAGCTGAAAATGAGTCAGACACCAAAATCCAGTAATCTGTCCTTCACAATCATCCTGGAACAAACTAATCGAGTAAAATGCTCTGCCCTCTTAGCGCCTGTGCACATACCTAACAAGTGTTTTAGATTATGAGCTGGATGGCTTCCTCAGCCCTGTTTGTCTGATACCACAAAATACAACCAGTTGCTATTAAATGTAATCTCATTAGTAAAAAAAAGTTCACCTGTGCATAATTCAATCACAGTATAAATACTCATAATTGAAAAACTTTCATAAGAAGTTCTGTTTGCAGTTTGCCGCAATATGTTGAGAACACAGAAAACATGTGGGAAAAGCTGCTCTATGGTCTGATGAGGGCTTTACTACTTAGCTACATGCAACATGCTAGGCATGTCTGACAACGTACACAGCACATCTCCGTGACGACACTGTTACCACGGTGAAACACGCTGGTCGTCCCGTTGACAGATTGTCCCACCTGAGCAGTGGACCTCTGAAGCTCCTTCAGAGTTACCTTTCATCTCTTGGCTTGCTTTTCATTTCGTTTCCATGCCAACTGATGTCTGCAGAATCTGTGATGGATCTTTTGTTTCTTTACTCATTGGACATTCTGACCTTGGGGAGAAAAACACGGACATTTGGGTCAACGGGAATTGTCCCATGAATGTTTTACTCGTGAATAGTCTTCCTCACTGTATAATGATCAGCTAACATTGTTTGGAAACGGGCAATTCACTCCTGATGCATTTCTTCCTTTGCGTCGTTCCCATTGCAGGAAGGGTTTACGGTTTTGTCCTCGACTGCATTGTGTCCATTAGAAGCTTTTTCTTCTTTATCCTGATCACAGCAGAAAAATCGAATGACTGAAGACAAAAGGTAAAGTAACTGGTGATGCTGTTGTGCAAGTGTCTCAGTTGGTGAGCAGCTTCTAATTAAATATTAAAAATAAATCAGTTTACCATGAACTTCCTTATAATATCCTCTTAATTCGCTTTTTTAAATTTGCGTTCCAGGGATGCATTTGACAATAAACCTGCATTCGGTCACATATCGGTTCACTCAGAGACAGATTGACTGACTTCCACCCTGTTGTTCAAATATAGATAGCTGGTTTCAAACTGGCCACTGTTGGTTAGCTGTGAGTCAGTCAGGCATGTAAACCCACAACATAAATATAGACCATCGACAATGGCGGCTTTGGGAAACCGCTTGATTATTTTCTTACAGTGCCAGATACAACTAATGCACTTTAAGCACCTTTTTTAACACCTTGAGGTCAAAAGGACATATAATAAATAGTTCATGAGCCTCATTATTAAAAAATAAACAAAACTAGTTGAAGTCAATTTTTGTGTGTAAAGATCTGTGTCACACAGCGAGAGAAGCTGCTGCACTGATCTGTTGAGGCAGGAAAACTGATGTGTGAAATGAACTATGACTACTATCTGGACTGAGCTGATAAGTTTAGTGTGTGTGTGTGTGTGTGTGTGTGTGTCTCTGTGTGTGTGCGTTTGATAAAGTAGATGAGTTACCGTATGTGTTTATGTATTAAATCCCCCCCCCCATCAACAGCAGCATCAGTCTACAAAGGAGGCTGAGATAAGCCCCACTAACAGCTTACGGTAAAACCGCATGGATACGTGCCAGCTTCCCATCGTTTCAATACGGCTCGACTCTAAACACTTTTTCCAACGGTACCTAACAGTTCCATGGAAAATAGCATTTTGCTTTTTCAGCAAGACAAGTTCTGTATTTTCCCACGAGAAGCTCTGAGGTATCTGAGTTGACCTTCGCGAAGCTCCCACATTGTCGCTCACTGTTGCTTCCTCGGGCTAAATGTCAGACGTTTAAACGAATCATTGTAATCCTCGACTCTTTTTTTGTGTCAGAGATCACTGAGAGGTTGGTGGAAGTGCTTGGAGGACAACATCCTCTGCGGAAATTTGAGTAAAAATATAAACTTCTGCCAAAGAGCTCGCAGCCCATTGCCGTGTTTGGACTTTCATTCACTCATGTGATGGCATGCAAAATAAACTACAGGATAAATAAACAAAGCTCCATTCTGGTAAGTTATTAGAAGGACCGGGTTGGGGTCAACAACCTCCCATGTTGTCCGGTGAAGGCTGCAATCAAAATTCAGCCACATGCAAAGGAAAGGAGGTTTCTCAGATATCAAATACTGCGGTTGATCCCAGAAGTATAGACAACCCCGGTGCATAAGGACAGACTTTTGTTCTGATGCAGGACGTGTGTGCAGTTGCCCTGGGCGACATTAGAAAGAGAATGGTTTATAACGTCACTGATAATATCACTTATTCATCACTGTGTGCAAATTTTCTTCAGCTTTTTTTGCAATTAGTGAGGAGTTGGCATGCATTATGCTGCTGGCAGTGGGGGAGATTATTTCACGTCCTCTGAATGGGACTGGACTGCATTTTATCCCAGGTCAAGATCCTGAAATTTTTTAACAAAGAAGACTAAGTTAACTCAGAATGTATTTCAGCAAAGTATTAATTTGGTCACACTTTTGCCATGCCACCTGTAAATGCTTTATTTTTCTAACATGTTTTTTTTATTTCAGTTAAATTGTACAAAATACACAGAATGCCACTTTTAAAGAGGAAAATAATTAAATGATTTATGATAATCACTTCTTAATTGTGATAAACATCTGTTAGTTTTGCAGATCCACTGAATGTAAGATGGTCTAGGTTTCAGGGAAGAGAAGCTCTTTCAGTATGTTGCCGTGCTTGTCTGCAAACATTTTTTGCTTAGTCTACAGACGTACTTTATTGAGAGATACTTAAATTTAGATGCACTGACTGCAGCGCAGCCCACCATCTGTCTTCCTCCAATTGTTGCTGCTGATTGTATTTTGAATTTCAGTGTCGTACAGTAACGGGGACAGTTCCAGCCATAGTCTGACAAAATTACACAGTGTGACTCCCGATGCCAGACTGATTTAAAAAAAAAACTAAAAAAAGAACATCACCATTAGGCTAGGTATGAATGTAAAATAAACCAGATCTGCTGAAAAAGATATATTTGTGGGTTGCACAAAGATGTCTGGGATAATTTTCTAACCCAAATATTTGGCTTATAGTTGGGACAGAGGTTGAGCAGTTTTTGCGAAACATTTGGTCAAAAATGTAGACGTGGTTTGTAGGTTAACAAAACTTGTAGTCGCTAACTAGTATGTTGCTAGCATACTCTATGCTAACTACAGAGGCCATTTTGAACTAATAAACAATCTGACCAGATTTCACAGAACCTCTTCCACAGGATAAAATAACAATTCTTAATATTGTAAAATGATTTAAGTTTTAATCTACGTTAACACTTCAACATGTAAAATGTGTTTGGTTACTAAACGTTGACCTTTCACTTTCTAAGTAGTTAGCGCAAGCTAGTGTTAGCTGTTTCACACTTTGACCAAAGAATTAGTCATAAAGTCTAAAACATATAAAATAGATAATATTTTACACTCTGTGTAATACAATTGGCTGTCAAACATCTTATTAGACATTTAGGGTCCAGTTATGCCAGTCCAGTTACATCGAATGCTAGCTTGCTGGGAAAGTCTGATTTGTTTGGTGAGGAGCGAACTGCAAAGTAGTTAGAATCAAAGAAGAAAACACCTGTTTATCTAAGGGCTTATTTTATACCTATATTTGCTGTTGAGTTTTTGAACTTGTAGCTTTTTTTTTGCGGAGAAAATTGAAAGTCAAAAAGAAAACTTGTCACCACAAACCACACGAGAACATTGTTGTTTGTTTGTTGGTTGTCTATTTAATCCTGAGAAGTACTAAGTACAGGTAGAAGGTGCTGCACTCTGAGCATTTAGTCTCTGTCATTTGTATTGTTCTATTTTCTATTTGAATTTTGAGATTGTCTGAGCAGCATATTAAATGGATTACATTTTCAGACTCTGTACATGACATTCGGTTACAAAATAGCTGTTTTTACAAACTGTTCATATTTTCACAAATCACCAAGATTCGTTGTCATGAGCAGGGCCAGCTTGTTCCCACATTGCTGTCAAATTATGTCATTCTTTCAGAATGTTCTGCTGTCCTTTGTTCCCATCGGCAGCTGAATCTTCCAGATTGGGTTTGGATTCTCAGATGAAAGATCTGGTGAGAGAATCTGTGGCGACATCGGGATTGTTTAGACTGTGCAGCTGTTTGAAGAGGGACGTGGCTCTGAAACCCACTCTCATCATCACACTGCACTTTGTTTACACGTCCCCAGTTTTTTAACGGAGCATTTCCACCTGCTGTGGCCGCAAGTAAAATGAAGGAAAAAAAATGATGTTGGTGTATAAATATGAGTAAATGAGCTTGAAAAGTGTCTGTGGGTTTTAGAAACACTAAGAGCACATTTTCCCCGAGTAAAATATTATAACCACAAGGAGTTTATGAATAACAATGCTGATCTACATGATGTTTTCTTTATTCTGCATATTTTGAGTCAACTATATCAAAAATGAATTAAATCTGTCTTCTTGAATTCAGATTCAACTACTAAAATCTGAAACGCCATTGGAAAGCAGAGTGTGTGTCCTTTCACACACAAAAGAGAGGAGCAGCAGGCAGGAAACTCCCCCCAGGTGATATTTACTGAAGATATGTTGAGCTCGAGGGGTCAGGCAAAATGCTGACCTCAGTGGCCACACGCAACAACCGTGACGTGACGCGCAGAGGGCGAACAATCTGCAGAGTCTGTTTATTGGTTATTTATGTGACAACAATGGTTGGCGTAAACAGGTCTCGATGACCTTGGGCCATCTCTCTTACACCGTCTTGTCTGTGAGTAAATATCGGCAGGTTAAATTTAGCGCAAGCCATACGCTATCACATTTACAGAACGGACGCGACAGGAAGTGTCCCTTTTGTTGAGAGCTGGACAGTTGTTATTTTTGTAACAGGGATTATACAGGCTGACGGCTCAAAACACACGACTACTTGTGACAAACGGAAAATCATACCTTATGAGTACAGATTGCTGCTGTGTTGCTGGGGCATTCAAATAGATATGATCCTCAATAAGCAGTAATGCTGGATATTCCACGTAGAATAAAGCAACTTCAGTGTGTGTGGTGGGAAATATGTTATATATTACCTGATAGAATTGAGTAGAAAAAATGCCACGCCTCCTTTAAGTAGGTGAGCTGCCTCACAACGCACAGATGTAACAAGAATGTTAAAATGGGCCAATAATCTAACATAACCTGGAATGCTAAGCAATTAATACAACATTTAGGATGAAATGTATGATTTTTTTCTTTAATACTGTGGAACCTCCAAATACAAACTTTATTAGTTCCAAAAGATGCATTGAATCTTGAAAAAAAGTATCTATTACTGATTCAGTGACAAAACTTCTCACAGTTCCTGCAGTCGGATGATCTACATAATTTACAATATTTTCACTTATACAGTCAAGATAACCCTTGACCTTTTCCCCCTGACTCTGAGGAACCCAGTGTAAATCGCTCTGAACTTAAAACAGGAGAAAAAACAATACAGACATTTTATATTTTGCTTTTCCGTTTTAACACACCTCACAAAAATGTTGTTCAATAATTCAGATTTGTTTCAGCTGAATGAACCTCAAACTGCACTTATCAGTGTAGTAAGACACTTGTGGAAACACACACACACACACACACACACACACACACACACACACACACACACACACACACACACACACGCACGCACGCACACACACACACACACACACACACAGGACTGTTTTGGTCACTGTATAGAGATTGAGGGTGTGTCTTATCCAGTCACCAGAGTCTCTCTGTCTCTCACTCCTTCCTGCCTGTCTCGTCCTCATGTCTTCAGCTGACACATCATTGTTTCTGTCAGTCTCTGTGTATAGAATGTTCTCATACACAAAGTATATGAAGAATGTGTATTATGTGCTTATATTCTATACTCTCCCTGCCTGTTATTGTTGCTTAAACAAATGTTTCTGTTCATTTTATCTGTATGCCCCTAAATAGCAGCAAGTCTTCTAAACTGTGCTTCCTCACAGGAAGGGAATGTATAATTCATTTTATGAGTTATGTAATATTTAAATCAGTTTAGATAGATAAAATCAATGTGAGAAGATGCGTTGAACCAAAGATGTTCAGATAAGTGCCTTTTTTAACAACAGAACTTGGGACCTCTAAACACTGACTTTTCTTTTCTTGAAGCGCTGCATATTTAGGCACGAAGAGCAAAAGCGCTGCAAAGGCCAGTGGTATCTATAGGATTTCTTGTTACTCTTTTCTGCCTTAAAACACATATTTGGGGGCCTAAACATATTCAAAAACTCACCAAACTTCACCCAAGCTTGGGTGAATGATCCTCTGTGTGAAGTTAAACATGGAATCAAAAATGGGCGGGGCCAAACTGCACATTGTAGAGATTTGAAACTTGCTATGTAGATACATGCCCCTCCCCAAACCAAGAGGTATGTCCTAAAATGTACAGGGATGCTACAGTTTTGGGTCAAAGGGCAAATTTTGACCATTTTTGCTGTTTACTCACCTTGAACCTTAACAAACTCCTTCTAGGGATTTTGAGCTATCGGCTTCATCGGCATGGAGGTCAGGGATGAGGGATTAAAAGTTATCAAAATGTTAAGTTTTTGAGCATGCTTAGGTGGCCTAGCACCGAACTTAGCATACTCGCCAAAGCCAACAAAACACTATAATTCTTACACAGCTTGAAAAATCTTTCGAATCATCACTTCACAGTCACACACTAGTCTGTCACATTAAATCCCAATTAAATACATTGAAATTACTGGATGCATTGTGAGAAAACTGAAAAAATAAAAACTAACGAGTGTGAATAATTTTTCCAGACACTGTATGTGTGTGTGTACTCTTTGTAGGGCTTCTGATCCGATTGGAAAAGGAAAACCTACGAATACAATCCAGAGCTTCTGTCAAAGTGTGCCCACCCTCGTTAATCGTCCTCATTATGAGCACACTCCAATCTAATGAGCCATAATAACACCTCCTGATAACACCATGATAGGTGGCCCCTTTGGACTCGCCAACCTTTGATTGGCTGCCTGAATGGTGGTGTGCAGATACTGATAGGCCATCAGAGGGAGGGTAGGCTGGCTGCTGGCCAATGGAAGTGATACGACCCAGAGGAATGAAACGGACTGACAGCGGGCATTTTTCTGCCACAGAGATGAAAGACTAATGACGTACACTGTGTGAATAAGGGTGTGTTCGGGTGTATAAACATTGCCAGACCGACTGATTGATCTTTTTAAAAGAAGTATGTCTTTAATATTAAAGGTCAACATAACTCTATGTGTCAGCAACCTTAACACTGGACCTCTGTGGAGCATGGTGATGGGACCACAAGGTGGTGGAGATAGATTTTTTTTTTTTTTGGCTAGAAAGGAAGGAGCCATTCTAGTCAATGGAAAACTGTTCTCAATAAAAAATGAGGACAGGTGGAGATTTGTCTTAGAAACAAACAACAAACCTAAACAAAAACAGCAAGAGCTGTGATGGAGTGGTTTAGACCAAAACATCTTTATGTGTTAGCATGGACCAGTCAAGGTTGATATGGAAATAAATAATCCTACTTAAGATGAGACAGCTGAAACAATTACGAACAACAAAATGCATTGTGTCATTATTTTATCCAAAAGGCCAAGACATTGTTTTGAAGACTCTGAGGGACTGAGAGTGACCTTCCGCAGTGAAAACAGACTATTTATATCTTCCAACAAAAGGCGAAGTTGTACTTTCTCATCAGCATTGCACAGAGAATGCAGAATGTCTTGTCCGCTACCAAAATTCAGACTGCTCAGAGATCCCCTTTCTAAATTAATCCACAGCTATCAAAGCACGAAGGCTTAAAGTTCCCGATTCTCCATCCAACGCAAGACTTAGACAAAAATCCATCTGAGCATGATATGTTTACAGATGCTCTTTATTGACCTATTTTGAAAGGAAAAATGGGGGAAAAAACATTTTCTAGATGTATAAAGCTAGCTGATAAACCCCAAAAGACTGGCAGCTGACTCAGTGGGGACTTTGTCTTGGTCTGTCACATAAAATACACTCCAGTCAGAAGAAACATCAAACTGTTTAGATAAGTATTTATTTAGTGGATTGAATACATCTGCAAGGTTCTGCACCGTTTGTTAGATGCATGTACATTTTTTTCAGAGGCTGCAACATGAAAGAAGCTCTTTATGTTTGTACAGCAGTGGCGCTGAGACACATCCCATAATGGCGCCATATATTACAGATAGGTCAGAGGTCATAGTTAAGTAAATCAGGTTATGCACTTTTAAAAGATTTTGTACCATAAGAATAAAAGACAAAAAAACAAAAAACAGAGAAAATCTTCTTTAGCACTGATAAAAGGGGAACAACCTCTAAGAAAGTCACAGAACAGTAACCTTTGTTTGGAGAGGTTACATTGCATCACCATTGGGATGAGAAAAATGCATTTGCTGAAGAAAGTTCTGCTGCCGATTTTGTTCAGCATGAAGCATAAAACAGTTTTTCTGTACAATGTGATTTTTAAACCAGAAAAAAAGTGCAATACTCAGAGTTTGATTTCCTAAATTTAAAACTTCAACTAAAAGGCGATCTCAATTCTGACTGATGCTTTGATTTCAGTTTCACGGTTACAACTGTTTGAAATTGTCTCCTGTATTTCTTAGGGAAATGCAGGAATCATTGAAGTTTCCCAGCAGATTGCCAACATTTGGGAGCCGTGGCAGTTTTTCCATACTCTCTTTGCACTCGGCTACACGTGCTCAAGCGGATTTTCTACGTTTTAAATGAAACAGGAAAAGATTAAAAAGGAAAAAAAAAAACATCTTTCGTCATCTCTCCTTTCCCTTGAGGGCTGCCTGGCCCTGGCTTTCATCCGGAAGCCTGGGGGTAAGAAACTCAGGAAGGAACAAAGTGGAAGAAAGGAAGGGAAGAAGATGATGCCAAACAAGGTGAAAGTGGAGAAAACGGATTTGGAAGCATACCGGGAACAGGAAGAAATAAAAGACGAGATGTAGGAATGGAACGAGTGCCGTGCTTTATGAATGAGCATGAGAAATTTGGGTTGTAAGATAGGATGAGAGACAAGAGCATGCTTTCTACTTGGCCCCTCCCCTTCCCATTTCCTCCCTTTTCATCTGCCCCACTGCCTCTATATAACCTCTGACACAGACCATGCCTCAGTCAAAGTTGTGTCAACAGCACAGGAAACTGCAGCCATCTCTCTGCCTTTGTGATACCAATATTTGAACTTCACTTGTTTGAGGAACAAACCGCAGTTAGTTTTTATATCCAGCTGGAGTTCTGGACTGATGAGTTTCCACCAGGAGAAGATGCTCAACCAATTAGCCATCATCTCGCTGCTCCTGCCGCTGGTGCACAGCGCAGGTAAGAACCATACGCATCACTGACTGTGACTTTAGTACCACTGATTGTTTAGGTGGATGAGGGGGTCATACATGTTAGCAGGAAATAATTCAGGAAACATCCAGTGGTCAATGATAAGACTGCTAAACGCACCAGACGGATACTATTGTTGACAAGCTAAACAGCCTCACTCATTAAGTCAGGATCTTACTCGTTTTGAGTGAATTTGTGTCATCAAAAAAGATGTATTTAGTTCAGTTTATTTAAATAGAACCAATTTTACATCCAATCTACAAAACAAAGCTTTTCTTTTGTCCAGGTCAAACTACAAAGCTGGAAATCATTTTAAGTAAGCAAGACTTCCAGGTAGGAGAAGAGATGTTGCTGGTATGTAAAGGTAAGCGAAACTTTATTTGACTTCCAACCCTCTGTCCATTCGTAAAGCTCACAATCCATTTTTAAAGTAGGTTTTCACTCTCTCTTTTCTGTCCCATCCTGTCTCCTGCAGCCACAAAAGAAGGAGAAATGACATGGCATAAGGGAGGAGAGGAGATTGATGATGAAGACATCGTCTCAAAGCTGGACTACACCACCTCCAAGCTGCTCATCAAGAAAGCCAGCCTGTCTGACGGGGGCACGTACACCTGCAGGTTTGAGTCCGATGATGGACACAAGGCGGATGCTCAGTCGGTTATCTATGTCTACGGTAAGTCACTGCACACGCACGACAAGCTTGTCGTTGTTGACGTTGTGACATTTTCGTCCTTTAACTTCATTCAGATCGAGCATTTTACCTTTGACGTGTTTTCTCAGAGGGTCCGTCGTTCCATGGCACCACCACCTACCATGAGTTTCTGGAGGGAGCAGACGGAATGGTGCCGTGTCTGGTGACCGGGCGGCCAGCGGTGGACATTACGTGGCTTAAAGACGGAGAACTGATCCCTTCTACACGTAAGATCTTGGAGCAGCACCTAGGAAATGTTTTACACCCCAAAAATATGCTTTGTGCTTTGTGGTTAGCAATTTCCAACTAACTTAGAATACAAAATATCCTCTTATTGTTGTATTTATTTAATCAGAGGCTGTCATGCTGCTGTTTTTGCAACATGACCTGAAAATCTCTTCAGTCAAGTAATCTAGAGCATCAAGCATGTTTGTTAAACAGGGGCTCCAACCCACGGAGGGAAATGAGTTTCAGCTTATTGTTCTGTGATGAAACTCATTTCTCTTCTTAAAAATCATTAAAAAATGAAAATGAAACTTTCCTCATAACTTAAGCATTACATATACATACATACTGTTCGGTAGAAAAATAAAATAAAGTCAATGCGACTCACCAGCAGGGGGCGCTATGACAGACGTTTCTAACTTCTGAACAATAAATCAAGCTCTCGGCCCATTTATGCCTGAAGGTTTGGAGGTTGTTGTGTTTTTATTTATTGCTGCATCACAGTACAGCATAAACCTTTAAATGAAGCACCCATGGTCTAGAATATTTGCACATTTTATTTCGAGATGCAGTTGAAGAGTTGAAGAACAAATAATTTTTGATTTTATGAAAAATGTGAACATTTTTCCAATTTAGTTTCAAACTTTAAGAAAATCATTAAAAGTCACAGGTTAGACAGATTTTTTGGATATTATTCTTGAATTAACCTAAACATTTTATATTCTGCAACTTGTGCTCTTAAATGAAGACGACCTCTCTGCTTTTTCAGAAGTTTGCAGCATAATCTCACTATTGAGTCTCAGAATTTTGTTGGACTAAACAAGTTGAATTGTGCACAGTTTGCCATCAAAATTTGCCTATGAAAACTTTTACGCAGTATTTGAATTTGTGCATCAATTTGCATACAATATTAATAACGATAATGCAAGGTGCTAACGACACCTAGCATAAAAACTTGAGTTTCAATCAAACACAGACCGGGTCATCTGAGAATATTTAAAAAGACTTTATGTTTTTTTGTTTTTTTTTTTTTTTTTTAGAGAATACTGGAAAATGTTATTATGATCAAATTATAAAAGTAATAGATTTTTGTGGGTATCGTTATCAGTGGAGAGTGCAATTAGTTTGAAACTGTTTACATTATGTTGGAAGTAAAATGCGAGGCAAGTTGCAGGTTTAGCACTGGAGGCTGTTAAAAACAAGAACAAGATCAACTGGCATCCTGAAGCAAAGTAAAACTCGCTGCCATTGTTTAGTATTTCCTTTTCATTTGCATCAGTCATCATTGAATGTTTCTGCATTTACAACGCCATGTGTCTAAAAAGCTTATATTGTCTTAAAAACGACGTGTGCTACATTAAGACTCACACTTCATACTGCAGCATGAAGTTCTGTTTTGCTTACAAGAGGAAGAGTCTGACCAACTTTGGCCAGCTGCAGTAACGTGATTAAAATGTTGATAAGCTGTTAATGTGACTTTGTTTGGCTCCTTTTCTTCAGCTGGAGTCCGTGTTCGTAAGATGTCCGACAACACGCTTCATATTGAGAAAGTGAAGAGGAGCGATGCCGGGACGTACATCTGTCAGGCCCAGATCAGAGGGAGAGCAATCTACAAGCAGCTTCCTGTTTCTGTCGTCGCCAACGGTTAGTCACTTCTTTATGGTATCCAGAGGCATAAAGGACGATTACAAGTAACTAAGTCCTATTTTATTTTCTTATAATTTTTGTAACTTCTTTTAACAATATGTCTCACACTGCAGCTCCTCCCACTGTGCACATCAGAGAAGAAGTGAAAAAAGTGATTGCTGGGCCTGAAACCAATGTGTCATTGCTGTGTTTGGTTGATGGTCTGCCAAAACCCAACATCACATGGACTCTGTAAGCCACCATTTTCTTACTTTATTATTATAAAAAAATTACTCTGAATACTTGAAATTCACATTAATTCTTTAAAAGCCTAAGCCTTTGATTACAGGATTGGATTTTTAAATGTCTAGTTAGTATATTTCCACTAACAATTTGCTTTTATTCATAAAGTGAAACCTCGTTTTTTTTTTTTTTCTTTTTTCAAAAATCAACATCTTAAATCTACAATACTAGAAGCCTTGAACATTTACTGACATTTCATTATAACTTCAAAAAAAAGAGAAAAAAAATCTTTGGCACTCTATTGTCAATCAAGGAATACTGAACATTTCTGTATTTTCTTTTTATTAATTTACAAATGTAAGTATTTGTGAGAAAGGCCATGTAGAGTTTGCAACACTGACATCATAAACCAATATGGCCGCCCTGTACATACAACTTAATGATCGCAATTATAAATGGTTTGACGGTTTGCATACAGATTTCTGTGTTAGTCTCATTCACATTAACAAGTTAGGATTAATTACTTATTTTAAGCTAGAAGAATTTAAATTCTTGACTCAATTTGTATGAACAAAATATCTGAAAATGCATTTTGTCAAACATCGCACTGATTTCTGCTCACAAGATATTTTTGGAAAAGACATTTTTCCTCAACCACTGCAAACTATCAGTTGCACTGAAATCAACATTTGCCTTAAAAACATACAAAAGGCAGGTCAATGTAACAAACTTCCATTTTACAAGGTACAAAAACATAAGTTAAGATGGGCCGAGTAAAGATGGCAGTTTTTCTGTTAACATTGTGCGTCATTATTTACTTTCTTCTAAAATTTTCTGCCTCCCTCTGCTGGCTTTCTTGTTGCCTACAATCACGTCTCCAAATACTGACTCCACACAAACAGGACATGCAACTATTTTTTTAATTTTTCATCCTAAGGCCTATCGAGGCTGATCCGTCCCGCCACGTCTTCAACTCCGACCACAGCCAGCTCACCATCCAGTCCGTTGTCAGGGACGACTTCGGGGAGTACGTCTGCACGGCCAAAAACAAGATCGCTGAGAGCAGCGCTACGTTCATGCTGCATGTTTTTGGTTGGTTTTCACATTCCATCAATTAGTTTCTTTCATTCTAATAGAGTGCACTAAAGCAAGATGATGATGATGCTTGTTTTACGTATAGAGCCTCCAGAGGTGTTTATCTCAGAAGATCAGCACAGTGTGAATGTGGGCGAGCGCGTCTCTGTGTCCTGCAACGTGACTGGTCACCCGCAGCCTGAGCTGCACTGGATCAACAAGCAAAACGGAGAAGAGCTGGTAAGGCTGCTCAAACTCTTACTAATCGCACATGAGGTGGCTCTTAAATGTGTACACAGTAAGATACAATGTGAGGCATGTAGAAATAATTTTTGATTTTCTTTTCTGCATAAACAGTGTTTATGCAGAAACAAGCAGGAAAGAAAAAGTCCTTAAAACCCTTGATGCACAAACTTAAGCTAATATTTCGTTGAAACTCTTATTAAGTTTAATTTCAGTCTTCTTCAGCTCATATCAACCATCATTACAGCTAATCAAATTAATCTGAGTGAAAATTCAGGTGTCCATTTTTCAGATATTTGCTCACTTGAAAAGAGGTTCCAAAGAATAAAAACTGAATCTAAATTGCTGTAGCAAAGTTTTAGTTTACGGTTATGTCCATTTGTACCACTGCCAAATTATTCCACGTTTAACTTTTTTTCCCCCCTTCATACAGATGTGTTTGTTTCTCATTAAAAATGTACAGGATAATTGTCCTGTCCAATAATCCTTTAAGAAACAGGCTGTTAAAGCATTTGCCATGGCCTCATTAGTTTACATTTCAGAACTGAGTGGGTTTGCCTTCCAGGGTCTTTGTTACTTTGCAATTTGACCATCATGCAAAAGCTGAAAAACATTTGTGCCGTTTATTGTAATTCATCACCTGGAAGTCCTGTATTTTTAATGTTTGAACCCTCTCTGCCAGGATTCGACCAGTCGTATCAAGGCGGTGGACGGCGTGCTGGAGATTGAGGAAGTGATGCCCTCTGACGGCGGACGCTACTCCTGCATGGCTGTCGGCATTTCTGGAAATGCATCGAGAGATGTCGTAATTCAGAGTAAGGTTTCCACTTCAGTCGGAAACGTTTCCCTCTCGGTGATCAACGTGTCTCTAGTTGACATTATTTCTGTGTTTTCCTGTCCTCCTGCTCGCCCTCCAGCCCAACCCGGGCCGCCACATTACCTGACGGTCACCCCGGGTCCAACCTCTGTGCTCTTCACACTGAAAACCTTCCCCATCAACGGAGGAGCACCGATCAAAAGCTTTGTTCTGCAGTGGAGGAAAAGTGCAACGGATAAGTGGGAGGAGACCGTTGTTGCAGCTTCAAGTGAGAATTTATACTTTCATTAAGGTTTTGTGGTTGTAATTCACGTTTCACCTGTAGTGATCTAGCTGCCTAGCTAATCCTGAACCTTCTTTGTGTTCTTTGTAGATACTTTGGCTATCACCAACCTCAAGCCATACACCAAGTATACAGTTCGTATGGCGGCCATGAATGATGTGGGACAGGGGCAGTTCTCAATGGAAAACACAGTTCGCACTGAGGGAAAACGTAAGTTTGATCTACTGCAACCAGCCATCAACTTCAATGTACTTTCATTGGATTTTATGAGATTGTCACCAGAAGTCCTCTTGACTCTTGATCACCCTGAATGCAAGTCGTTATCGGAAATCGCCTAATTAGTAAATGTAGAAAAAAAGAAAAAACATGTTAAAAAGCTGGTAGCTTGCTTGTAAAGTATTTGTACATTAGAAAAAACAATGTTGCTTAACAGTAATGTTTCATCTTCATTTTCATCTGTCATCCCTGGTTCTTCATGTCCATCTTTCATTGGAATCATCATCCTAACATCTTCATATCGTCATTCACCTGCTGATTCCACTCACATCATCTCCTAATCTGCTGTCCTCCCTTTGCAGAAGGTAAAGTTCCCACGCTCCGTAACAAAAATAAAAACCTGCAAATGAAATATATTTGAGTCATATACATCCCAAAGTTATGAGTTAATTATTATAGCCTACAGCTAAATGGTTTCCCCTTCTGATTTTAGGTGAACCAGACAGTCCAGCTTTAACCACAAGTCAGGCAGTAGTGGAGGGCAACTCCTTCTCTGTTCCTCTTCAACAAATCGAAAACGGCGGCTCCCCTCTGCTGTACTTCGACGTCCAATACGAACAGGTGAGAGACCATGTGAGCCCAAGTCTACCTGTGTTATTTCATTTCTTCCTTGTCATTAATTCGCTTTTTGTGCTCCTTTTTATCCAGGACACAGAAGAGAGTGAGAGGAAAACACTGCGGCTTCCCTCTGATGCTAACATTGTCAGCCTGAAAGACCTCAGCTTCGGCTCAGACTATCACCTGGAAGTCAGAGCCGTCAACGCTAATGGCTCCTCCATCCCCGCAATGTTCAACTTCACAATTGCAGAACAGCCCGGTGTGTTGCCTCTCTCGTTCTACGTTAGATGACACACATTTTAAGTGAAAGATAATGATTACATTTATCGTCGTAATGTTTTTCCTTTGTCCCCGCAGTGAGCAGCAGGATGACGAAAGGCACCGTGGTTGGCATCGTGATATTGATTTTCCTGCTGGTGTTCCTGGCAGTGGATGCCACCTGCTGCTACAGAAACCGCTGTGGTCTGCTTATGGCCGTCGCAGGGAAATTGTCCAGGTGGAAAGACCCGAACCTCAAAAAGATCGAGGAAGGAGATGGGACGACTAACGGGTGAGCGGCTGTCTGGACGGCAACCATCTCACGGATTCTCTTTTGCTGAGCACCTTATTCTAAATATTCCTGCATGTTCTGCCTGCAGAGACGTAACACTGAAGGGTCTCTCCAAACCCAGAGGTAGTATTCAGCAGTCAGGGGTTCAGACGGTCAGCAAAGACGGTCAACTCTCAGAGGTCACCTGCGACAAAGCTCCACTCACCAAAAATGAGTACGTTTGTTCTCCCAAACGCCAAGAAGTTGCATAAATACGATACATTGCAAATAGTCTTTTAACTTTTTTGATATTTTTAAATTTTGCAATTTAGTGTGATTCCATTACAAAGTAAGTGATTCCAAACTAAATTAGCTGCAATGAATTTTAAAAATACTTTTTCTTTCTCTACTTGACAACGAATCATTTTCAATCTATCACAGTGACTTCCAACAAAATACTTAGAAGTTTGTGATTGTAACGTGCTTAAATGTGAAAAAGTTAAAGTTACAAATACCTTGGCAGGCACTGTAGGCTACAGAGCAGAAAAAAATCTGAATCATTTTGCAGTTTCAAATTGTTTTGCTTTTATCTTAACACACTATTGTTATTTTTCTATCCACAGGAAATTACACCCCACAGCTAATCTGTGAGGTTTTCTAAACTAAAGAAGAGAAAAACTAAAGACTACACATTGTACAGAGATCCAGAGAAGAGGTCAGTGGATCCCAGCTGCTGTGGGAGAAGTCAAGCACGCAGTAGGAAATGGACTGATTTGGACTGATGGTGATAAAACTGAGCTCATCCTGCACTACGTGCTGTTAGCGTGGAGGTTAGCATGGGCGCTAGCCTCAGTTTTTACACTTGTTTGTACTTTAACAGGGTAATAATGACGTCTGTGTTTTACAGGGTAATAGTTTTGTTACTGTGCAATCGCTGTAACTGCTTTTGTGAAAGAAAAAGAGTAACATTTACTTGGCACAACAAATGTTCATTAGTTTCACAGACAGAATTATCGTTTTGCCGTTGATAATTTCTTTATTGCTAATATTGTGTCGGTGAGTCCGGCAGGAGTCAACACAAAGGATTAAATACCACATTATTTAACTGTATGCTACTTAAATTGAATGTAAATAAAATCCTGATAATATTTATTATTTTCTAAGGTTACATTTATAAAAGGTATTTGTTTTATTTGGGTTTAGATACGTCCAACACCATCTTTAACTTCCTTGCCTCGATGTGCTATTGAGCACTTTTCTATAAAAAAAAGTCTTGGAAAGGCAGAAAGTGACACTTTTAGTTAAAAGGAACTTCAAAAGTTTTAATTTGCCACTTACAAAAATGTATATTTTCTATCAATGCTACAATATTACCAACAATAGATCAGTAAATCAACAGAAAAGTGTTTAGCTTCTTTTCTTATTAATTATTCTAACAGTGTTTTTATTTTTTTTACCACTGTACATTGTGTATACATTTTTTTGTGTTTCATAAACAGCTTGATGTCTTTTTGGCTCATCATATGAATGTTTTCAGCATGTTTATTCAAACAATAGAAGTGAATAAAATGTTTTCCTTCTTTCATTTTTTTAAATCAGTATTTTATCCCTACAAACAAAATGTGTTGAGTAAAACATGGCAGTGGCAGCATGATGATGTGGAGATAATTTTTATTCTGCTGGCCAGGAAAAGTTAGTCAGACTCAGGTGAGCAAGGCAGACATAACCTGCAGCTGTGATCGCAGCAAGAACCAGCTCAAGCATCGTCTCAGGGGGGCTGAATACTTTTTAGATTTTTATCTGTAAAATGTTTACAAACCCTGAGTTAGTTTTCATTCATTTTCACATTTGTGCACAGCTTTATGTCAGAGTGGCCTTTAAAATAAATATACTGAAGTTTCCGGGTATAACTTGAGAATATGTGGAAAACATTCAAAGGGTTCTGCAAGGCAGTGCGTGGCTCAATGTGCTGATCAGAAACAAATGTAAGTAATCATTTCTACTATTAGCAAAATGTTGCAGCATATATATATAATGTACATAGTTGGATTGTAGCACCAAAGGTGGTTTGGATGTAGACTCAATTTTATATAAACTACAAACACTTAAAATCCTCCTTCCAAACACACTGAGCTCATGTTGGTCTTTTGAAGCAATAGCGTTGAATTTCCTGAGGAAATAACTGATGCTTAACTTTTTTGTCCTGAAACTAAACTTTGTCCTTGTTTACAAATTGGGATAAACAGTGAATTAAATTTGTTTCTTTGAGTTTGGACTCTTTGAAATAGATAAAATCAGTTAAATAAATGATTACTGAGCTCTAACCACATGTGGATCTGCATAAACCCTGTCCTACTTGCCAACCTCAGAAAGAAATCCAAATGTGAAAACAAGAAGATGTGGTAACAACCGCAGCACAGGAGTAATAACATCAGTCCAGCTAAAGACACGACCAACACCAGCATTAGGATGGTTTTGTCCTGATGACTGATAATCCACACTAATGCATTAATGAATGGTTGACATTTTCTCATGTGAAAACACAACATTTGGTTATAACAGCCTGTTGTTACACAGAATCATTACACTCAGCATTTCATAAAAGCATTGTGACTGATCATTGTTTATGTTCAGTGTTTCCTTTATTTTCCTGAAAATATATTTTCTTAAACTCACCCAGTCTTAGTCGTTCTGTTCAGCCATTTCCAAAGCACAGATACGACAGTCATACTCAATAATTAAAAATGTCTTCAAGAGTCTTGTCAGATTAAAAGTACCTTTTGAAAAATAATAACCTTTTATAGCCATACATTTATGTGTTTAAAAGTACATTTTCATTGGTCTGAGGCAATAATCTAATTTTAAATGTTTAAATGAAATCGACATGACATTCTTTCATTGAGTCCAGGTGTGAAAGGAAATCAAATCCTAGTTTTACGGCAAGAGAGTGAAAACATTTTTCTGTTCAAGAGACTAAAAACTGATCTGGTCTTAATTTAAATCTAACTTTAACTCAAGTCCCACAAATTACTGGCAAACAGTTCAGTTATCATATGCTGCTACTTTTATTATGTTTTTGTTATTATTGTTATTGCAATATGCTTAAAAACGCAATAGGGGAAAAATCTCATTTACTCAAAAATGACCAGAAGAGGGCGACAAAACGCAACTGAACTGGAAGAAGAACATTAACTTGTCTTTCAATGCAATCAAAGAAACAAACTAAAGACAAAACCTCCATTGCAAATGTTTTGGGCAGGATGTCGCTTTATGCTGCAGTGGTAAAAGTAAACAGAAGACCTCACAAAGGGGTGATTCATAAAGACACAGTAAAGAGGCTGAGATGGGGGTGTGAGAATGAGAAAAACTAATAAATAAATAAGGTGAGATTAGACATAAAACTCTTTGGCTGATGATCTGCTTAGTGCATCATTATTGTCACTGAGTTCAAATGTAAACAAACTAAATAATGTAACTATTAGATGTTGTTAAATGTTTCCCTTGTGAACAGAGCAAGCAATTAAGGCAAGACATGATGTTATGTTTAAGAGGATCCTGCTCAAATTTCACAGTTCAAAATAGATCAAGCCAGTTTCTAAATGTGACTGATGTGTGTCTAACTTCTGGAAAAATACTTACTCTCTCTATATAACCTATTAAAAATAATTTTATTAATTTATTTGTTTACAAGTATTCTCATAAGTAAAATCTCAGATTTTGACAACAGGACAAATACAAAACTTAAATTTATGCACATTTATTGACTTACATTAATGAATTTAGATGTCTACGAATGCACTTTTAATTGACAGTAATCATACCTCATACATAACTCCTTGTGTTTCCATAGCAACTAAAACAAACAAAAACCTGACACATGGTTTTTTGACATCATCATGTTATCGATGATGTCATAAAGCATAGGTTCCCGCCCCCTAGGGGGGACGCCGTCCCATTGCAGGGGCGTGGGGGAAGCAGTCTGGATGAAAAAAAAAACATGAACGCTGTTTGCTCTGGGTTTTTACCTTAGACTGGCCAACTCTCTGTTATTCCTATGTCAATTTGATACAGTAGAGGCTTCCACACTTCCCATATTAGTGTCCTCTGTAACTTTTATCAGCAGTTAAAACTGTTTAATCCGTTGTTAACATGTGGTAACCTGTTTTTCCGAGCCGCCTTTAAACGCAACATGAGCGCTACGACACTGGCGCTGGGTTTCCACCTGTGAAGGAGACCTGCTGCTGCTGTGCGGAGCTACGTAGGGTTGTGTTAGAATCACGGCAGCAAACCAGCAAAACGCAAAGAACTTTTCACAGTTTTCCCTCCAACCTAACCGACTGAGTTGAGTAAAGCTGCTGGATGCAGGTAATGTTAGCTAAAAGATGACTAGCTAATATCGATGGACCTTACCACAGGGGCCGCGTTTCATTGGCTAATGCCCATTTCACGTCACAGCGCATCTACAAAGCGTGACCGTCTCACAAACAAGCTACAGTAGTAAACACGTTAATTTATATTAGCATGTGTTAATGTACTAGCAGACCGGCAGAAAGTTTTTGCGTCAGGACTCGAAAAAGAATGGTTCTCCACTGTCAGTGGGGTATCTGTACAGGCGATGTCAGGTATCCTGATCGTATTTGTGGAACTAAAATTCACAGATTTCCAAAATCTGAAACGGGATGCCGTGCTTGGATCAAAGCTTGTGCACGACCGCATTTGCAGCTCAACCGTCATAGGATCAATAAGAACAAAGGAGTGTGTGCTGGTGTGAGTATTATTGCTTTGCATGTTTTTTGTGTTTAGTGAATGGGGATATTTTGAGTGATTGTTTATCCATTTGAGATTCTGCTTTACAGCTTCAGTAGTGTTATCCATTTTGTAGTCTGAGGTCTATAATGTGTGAACAATGACCCCCAAGTCTGAAAAAAAGTAAGTCAATAATAAACACATCCATTATGAAAACCTTTTAGCTAAGTAACGCATAATGGCAGTACCAATACGACTTCTACACCTACACAGCAATAGGCACCAGTGATCTTGTCCACAGCTATATTTATGCTGAGGGTGTGAGGATCTGCTGTTTTCCTCATCGACTGGTAGCATTTCGCTGTGACACGCACAATGTTGGAGGCATCGCGTGGCTCAAACACCTTGATGTCGTCCAAAAAAGATGACATGAACTTGTTGGTTCCCCTGTCCATTGTCATGGCTGATATTTTGTGAAAATCTGGCAGAAATGCTACACTAATCGACTCAGAAATACTCTGCAGACAGTCAGTCGAAATGAAAGACGCCATGTTTACATAGAAACTAAGCTCTGCAGGCTTTGTTTGTGAGACATGCAGCCACGTGGGATTTTTGAGGGCGTTTCTGGGCGGAGCTTGGTAAGGTCCATACAGCACCTTAAGCTTAACAAGTGTTGTTGTTGTCTATGTACAGCTACATACATTCATTTTGCCTCCAAAAAAGTCGATTCCCCCCCCCCATCCTTTCTTAGAGACTAGGAGTCTCTAAGAATTCCCCCCCACCCCCAGGGATTCTTCGGCAGAAATTCTTCGGCAGAAAATGGTTGGAAACCACTGGGGGAGGGCGCAGAAGAAAAAGTTTGGGAACCACTTTCATAAAGGTTCAAAGATTATTATCATTTGGAATACAAGAATCCTCAGTTTGTTTTTCAACTTCGTTGTAGGTAGAACATATCGAGACATTTAACGGTGATTTTAAAAGCCATTTCTACAGCAATAAAAATTATTCTTACTATTGGCTGGGGACTTGGCTATCTCGTCACAAGAGGATTAGAAAAGTTGCTGGGATGTCAGAAAAAAGATGATGTTTCAGCAGATAACTCGTCTGCTGATGATGCAAAGATTAAATACTTTTGTTTTGAGGACATTCACCCTGAAGACAATTTAAAAAACAGTGACGTTTCAAGAGAGACATCATCTGAAGATGAAAGATATAAATACTTTTGTTTTGAGGAACTTATCGACAAAGACGACGTGAAAGATGATCAAATTTTAGAGGAATTTGAAGTGGATGATAGATCGAGGTACGTTGATTTTGGCATTCCTGAAGATCAAAATGACCTGGAAGCCTCCCCAGAAGTCAATACGCACTTCACAGTCAAAACATCGGAGGACACTGCTGCCTTGGAAAGCATCTCTGAACCTGAGAGCGAAACAGAGCTGCAATTTGAAGCTTGCTCTGAGGACACAGAAATGAACACTGAGGACACACCAGAACACTTTGATGAGTCTGTTGATGTTGCTCATAGCCAAATGGACCTGGCTGTAAAAGAAAACTGTGACAGCAAAGAAAACCTGATGAATTTTGAAAAAATCTTTGAAGGTGCATCAACAGAAGAAACCTCTTCCATTGAAGAAGTTTCAACGGAAGAAACCTCTTTAGCTGATGCAACCTTCAAGGACGAGTTCAAAATTACACAGGACATTTTGAGAACCTGGACATGGATGATTCCTCGAAGGAAGTTTATTCTGAAAGCAGAAATGCTACAAATGTGTCACATTTTGATGACGTCTCTGAGGATTCTTCATCCTCAGAGACAAATATTCAGAAGAATATTCTTCTCCAGAAGAATATTCTGAAGAAGATATTCTTCTTCAGAATATTCAGCATGGATGTAAATGCATCCATGATCCACACATCATCACAACCATGTGTCGTCAACTCCGTCAGATAGACTTTTTGTTGTTTTTGGTTTTAAATATTTCTTTTGTTACATTGGCGAAGAAAAGTTTGAGGAAGCTCATTAATGACCTTATCCACTGGTGATATCCCAAGAAGTCGGGTGTGGTGTTCGGCCTGTCCCTGCCTCTGCTGCTCTCTCTGGCAGCCGTCAGCGTCATCAGCGTGGTTTCCTACATGCTGCTTGCCCTGCTCTGTGTCACCATCACCTTTCGCATCTACAAGTCTGTTGGCCAGGCTGTGCAGAAGTCCACTGAGGGACGCCCATTCAGAGAGTTGATAGAGAAAGATGTCACCATTCTTCCCAAGATGTTCCGTAAGCACGTGGACACCAGAAGCTGAAGTTAGCTTCTAATTTGGAAAATAGCTAAACAATTACTTTTTCACTATCTTGAGCATTTGTGTTGTATTTTAAAACCGACAACACCCAGACATTTCAAACCTATCTAGATTATTCTGCACTAATAGCAGAATAAATAAAACATTTGTGAAACCTTCTAATTGATTTGTGAGATTTGTAAAATATCAATGATAAATTTCAGAACTTTTTTGCATCTGGAACACATTAGATCTGAATTATTGAATTGGCATTATTTGTTATTTTATCTTTCCGTTTTATTTCTTCATCTTTATTATAGCTTAAGTTGGACAGGAGTTCTGTTTGGTGACTTCCTGAAAGGAGGCATCGGCTGAGCTAATGCTGCCAACAACTTTTTCGTCTCCTATTAACTTTTTTGCTTTTCTTTATATTGGAAGTATTACTATCTGTAGCTCTGTTTCCATTTTCTATATTTACTCTATTTTTTATTTTTACCTTAATACTTACCTGATCAATTGAAATGGCAATGCACATCATCCATTATACAACACCCAGAAGTAATAATTGAAATAAAGACACTTGTGGAAATATTTTTATATAGAAATTGAGGACGGGAGGAATCGATTAAAATCAAATCTGGTATGAAAAAAAAATATTTCAAGTCATATCATCCAGCCTTATTCAGTATATTGAATTACATGACTAACGGCATATTACTACTCACATTTTCCTGCTGGTATTACTTAAAAGTGTTTTTAAGCATTTTAATATCCCCCTTGAATCTGCAATGAATGCAAATACTTGATATAATGTAAACACTGAGAAAAGCGGAAAAAGGTGCTTGGATCATAAGGAAAGGTAATTGGTAGAGTGGCTCAATCATGGCTCAGAAACACATCACAAGGTGTTACGATGCAAACGTGAAAAATTAACAACAAAAAGAGTGTTCATATTTAGTCACACAATGTAATCCAAAAACCTAATAAACCCTAAGCTCTTTTTGAGTTTTGCTTGAAAATAAATTGACAATATCTCAGGAAATTAAATGTTTAAGTGAAACAGTTCCTGTATCACAATAAAAGAAACTGCAAAAAAATATTTCAGAGGTGTAACAACACTGAAGTAACTGAGTAAACTGAAATATTTACTACTTAGAAAATGAATGTTAAAATCTGAATATTCTTTTGAAAGTCTGGAGCTGAAATGAATTTAAACTACTATCAAACGCAGTACAGGGTTTGCCTATTATCGGTACCAACATTAATACAAAAAAATGATATATATTAGAGGTATTAGTTTATAAAAGTCCAAGCAAACCTAAATTTACCATTTTAATAATAAAAAGCAGAAGGGTTAAGTAACTTCATAGCCTCATTTTTCTAAGCAGAATTTCAGAGAAAAAAAAAAGCAAAAAGAGTACTTACGTCTGTATAATGCAAATAAAAGTTTATAGCAAACAAGTGGAAAAATTCACACGAACATGGATTATAATTATGAAACAAATAGCAAAGGTACAATGTCATCGTTATAACTGGCTCAAGGTCATAACAAAAACAGGACACCATGCAGTGGTTGAAGTGCATAAAAAGGAATATTAACAAAAACAACAATGGATTGTGGATGTCAGTATCAGTGGTGTAATGCAAATGCTTGGATGTGTTTTATGAGTGCATATGGAAGTGTTGAGGTGCAAAAACAAACTCAAATGTGCAAAAGGCGGGGAGGTGAGGCCTGGCAACAGAGCACCGCAAGCGTCAAGCAGCAGTGGACACCAAAGGCGACCCAGAAGGTGGAGACAGCCAGGCTTAAATACTCTGTGCTCCAAATCAAACGGACCAGCAACACCTGCAAAGGGGAGGAGCACAAAAACAGACAAAAGCACCTGCAACCCAGCCCACAAGGCCCAGGGCCATAACAGTCATATTTTTAGGATTCGGGAAATAAGCCCTTCTTTACTATTCGTAGGCTGACTTGTTCTGTGGGTTTTTTTTTTTTTTTTTATGTAGAGCAGCGACACCAATACGGCTAGAAAGGAAAGGCTTTGGTCTTTAATTTGTCCGGCTACCTGTGTGGTTTGTATCGTATTGCTCGTTGTTGGTAGAACAGAAAGATGAAATAATTTTCAGGTTTAAGCGTTGCTGCCCTCGGCTGTTCTTAAATTACCATGCTCGGTATTGCTCCGACTGCATGTTAAATGTATTTTATATAATTGTAATATATATATAAAAAAATTGAGTTACCTAAAAATTATTTAATACTCTGTATACAAACGCATACATCAACACACACACATTGACTTACCTTGTGCCGAATCGATGCCTCTGTTCTCAGCCTGTTCCCGTAGCAATGGATTTCATCCCGCATTATTTTCTTCCATCAAATTATTCAACTGAACGAAACACGTTGTTCTTGTTTGGCTTTACGTATAGTTGCTACATTTGGTAGATGACGTGGCTCAGTGTCTTCGAAGTCCATCGGTTTTTCTGCCTGTGATGCTCTCCACACATGTAGCTGCAATCTACCTTCACAAAGTTTTTTTTTTTGACTTCTGCACACAATCTTCCAGACAATGAAAATACACTGTGCTCCAAAACCTTTGAAAACCCTGTGTGCAGGGATTTGTCCGTGTTTGCCATCACACACCACAGCACCATTGGGCACTGCATGTCTGGTTTCTTTTCACATGTAATGTACAGTTGACCCTTGCACTCTTTACAGAAACATCTTATTTTTATGAAAGACGACACCTGGTTGGGGTACACCTTGGCTCTTTTTAATGTAAAAATGCAAGAACTTTTAATTTCATTCCATTTTCCCTGGTTCACAATATGAGTACATGTGCCTCTCTTCGAAATGGTGTATGCCCTTTTTTTTTTTTTTAAACATATCCTTTTTGTATGCGACTCCCTCTGGAATCATATGCATCCACTGTTCAAATGGGAGCTCCACATTAAAAGCCGTATTGCCTTTGTTTTGTAAAGGAGTCATGATTTGGTCAAAAGGAGCGTCTTTCTCACCGCTGTCTGTCTCTGTCATGTTCTTTTCATTATTACAGTCAAGAGTAGCCCAGATATTGTGTCTGTTTAATTTGACAAATGTGAAAAGGGCTTTTGGTGTTAGCTTTTCGCCAAGTTTTTTACTGAGCTTTCCCCCATATCCCATCACTTGGAGTTGCAATGTTGCCATTTCGTATGACTGTGTTTTTTGAAGCACAGAGAACTTCAATTACAGCTTTTTGGGGAACCAATGACTTCTTTGGCATCTGTTTAGCAAAATTATAAAAAATCTTGTTAGTTAAATATGTTGAAATATTTCAAATAACATGGCAAAGAATCAATAGGTTATAGCAGCTGTGTGAAGCTGACACCGCACCCACACCGAAAAATCCAGCAAATAGTCTGAGTGGTTAGTGCTCCGTCTGTGCAGGTCTGTGCAGGTTTGTGCCGTTAAATTTTTTGTTTCTGCAGCTTTAGTTTCTGGGATATTAAAAATTATATTTTAGGTCATCCAGAGTTCACCATCCCCCTATCTTGCTCCAAAACAAACCAAAGTGGGCTACTTCGTTAGTGCTCCATTTGTGCCGTTAAAATTTTTGTTTGTGCAGCTTTAGTTTCTGGGATATTAAAAATTATTTTTTAGGTCATCCAGAGTGGATGTGGTGAGTATTCCTGACACTCCACCTTGGTTAAGTGGAAAAGCTGAAGTTGATTTAAGCTTATTGGAAAAAGGCAGACAAACAGAAAAAAAAGAGGTGGAAAGGTATATAAATAAAGAATATGCTGGAGTATTTACAAGTATATACAGATGCTTCTAAATTGTTAAATGATAAAATTGGAATAGCATTTATAATTCCGGACTTAAATATTATGAAAAATAAGAGTAACAGATAGATTGACAGTTTACACGGGTGAGCTAATGGCTATATTAATGGCTCTAGAATGGAGTGAGGAAACGAGAAAGAAGGAAATATTGATTTGTTCAGATTCAAGTAGTACATTAATAAGTATTTTAGAACAGAATTCAGAAACAAGACAAGATATATTGGATATTAATCAATCAATTTTTAGAATGAAAAAATATGAATCCTGGGTTAAGTTAATTTGGATTCCTGCTCATATTGGAATAGTAGGAAATGAGTTGGCAGATAAATTTGCTAAGAGTGCAGCAAAAAGGGATAATGTTGAGGTTAATATCAAAATAAGCAAAAATGAGGTCAAGCGTATAAGTAAATTATAAATTAAAAAGAAATGGCAGGAACTATGGGATAGAGAAGAAAAGGCAAGATTTTATTATAGCATTCAAAAAAAGTAGGGGAATGTAGGGAAGGTAATAATAGGAATAAAAAAGAAAAGGATGTTATATACAGTTTAAGGTTTGATAGTACTTTGAAAATAATTAATAAACATAGTACAGGTTTGTGTAGTTATTGTGGAGAGTCAGAAACAGTGCCGCATATTTTTCTAGAATGTAATAAGTATAGTCGGGAAAGAAAGGTGTTAATGAGTTAAATAGAAATAAAAATAAATTAGATATTAAAAATTTGCTGCATGGTTGTGCTGTGGTGGTGCAGGGGTTAAGCACAACCCACATATGGAGGCCTTAGTCCTCCATGCAGCTGTCGCAGGTTCGTTTCCTGGCCTTGGCGACCTTTGCTGCATGTCTTCCCCCTTCTCTCATTACCTACTTTCCTGTCAATTAACTTTTGAATAAAGGCCACTAGAGCCCCCAGCCCCCAAAAAATTGCTGCAAAAATCGTCTGAGGATGTAGTATTTAACAGCATTTTTAGTTTTCTTAGGAAGTCAGGTATTATGGGAAGATTATAGTGGTAGGACATCTAATCTATACTCCAGTCTGGAAGGTAGCGGTAATGCACCTATATAAGTTGTTTGCCAACCGCCATAAAACAAGAAGACGACGACGACGACTGCGCTGGGTTTACACCTGTGCGGCAGTGAAGGAGGCCTGCTGATGCTGTGTAGAGCTACGCAGGTTTGTGTTAGAATCATGGCAGCAAAACGCAAATAACTTTTCAGTTTTTCCCCCAAACTAACCGACTGAGTTGAGTAAAGCTGTTGGATGCAGGTAATGGTAGCTAAAAGATGACTAGCTAATATCATAATATCACATCACCTTAAGCTTAACAAGCTTGATGTTGTCTATGTTCGGCTACGTACATTCATTTTGCCCCCCAAAAAGTCGATCCCCCCACCCACAAACATCGTTCAAAAAGGCAGCTATAAGTAATCCATAGGGGGGCCCAGAAAATGTTTGGAAACCACTGAGGGGGGGCAGGTGAAAAAGTTTGGGAACCACTGCCTTAAGCTAACACGCGCGTGCCTCATGCTGACATTCAGATTCAACATTTTATCATATTCATCCCGGCATAAGATGTCCCAAACATATCTCAATAATGTTAACAATCATGTTCATTACGTATCGGCTTTCTGCTTAGCACGGAACTAACCTGTTTTAAAAGGAGAAATGAGTGAGCCCCACGGTGTTGTTGCGCTGGTAGCTCTCATCTGAATGGAGGGTAGCTTTTTCAACACAGAAATGTTGCACCGTCAGTCCCATAATGTCCCCCTTCTGCCATCTAGCGGGACATTTGTGCTGCTGCATGACATTGCTTCAAAAATTTCCAAACAAGGTAAAATCTGAAACTAAAATCACAATTAGTTGTGATTTTAGTGGTCATACTTTGTGACCACATACTTTGGTCACAAAGTATGAGATCATACTTTGTGGGGGTCACACAGATATCTAAATATTCAAGAATGTGGCCAACCGGCTATGTTGTGTTTTGGTTTAAGTAGTTTTTGATGGTGCTGTTGTTGCAGGCCCTCAGTTTCTTGAGTTTTTTTTTTTTTTTTTTTTTTTTGCCAGATGTGGATTTTTCAGGAAGGTTTGACAGTTCTACATCTCTTCACCTTCCTTTGTTCTCTTTGTTTTTGGATGTTTCTGTCTGTTAATAGTTTTTTCTTCCTAAGTTCGAGGATATTTGTTTTATTATTCTTATGTTAGCAGATCCAATTGTCTCCCTTTTTACTGGTGTGTTAACTCATTTTTAATTTTATCATATTTTTCACCATATGACGGTTCTTAATCTAATCTCAATCAATGCCGAGGTCATAACATACTTCACAAAAGCACCACTGTATTAGAGTTTCTCTGCAAAAAAAAAAAAGAGCCCTGCTATGATTCAGGAATCACATTTAGTGCACAAAGATGCGGGTTGACTAGCCAATAAATTTTATCATTCTATTGCAACTTCTTCTGCAGTAACAAAATGTAAGAGGGTAATGGTTGTGTGTAAACGCAAACTAAACAGAGTCGGCCACGTTCCCCACCTCCATTGACTTATCAGAGTTGTGGCCACATGGTTGTCAGTACCTGTTTTAGGAGCAACCCTAGAATCAGCTGGTGGGCAGCTGTCAGAAGTAATGGATGCTGTCAAGCTGAAAATAGAGAGCTATCAGGTCTTTTTGGTCTGTGGGACCCTGGAAGCAGCTGATGGGTACTGGCAGTCCAAGCGACATGCAGCTCAGGTGGTCGCTAAGGCTAAAACTTGGGCATGGGAGAAGTTCACAGAGGCCATGGAGAATGACTTGGGCAGAGTACTTCGAAGACCTCCTCAATCCCACCACCGCATCTTCCACTGAGGAAGTGGAGCCTGAGGACTCTGGATCACGTTCTTTTGAGTTGACCATGGTGAGAGGCGCAGAGAAGGAGTGGGTATACTTTTTGCCTCCCATCTTGATGCCTGTATGTTGGGGTTCCCTCCAGTGAAGAGGGAACTCCGTCTACTTGTGGGGGGTACGGGTTTTGACTGTTGTTCGTACTTATGTGACAATTGGCAGTTTGTTTTGAGCATTTTTAAGATCAACATTTCTTTAAGCTGAATATTAGTGACTGAAAATTAAAGAGGGAAATGAGAGCCTATCGAGGCTGATCCAGATTTCCTGTCATGCTGTAGTTTGCATGTGATGTTGCACAATTGTCAAATGATTTCAAATTGCTGCACCGTCATTCAACTGACATTGAGGATGACAGAATCTTTAAAGCTCTTTGTCCAGTGTTTGTTTTAAGATCTTGGGAGTGTTTGCCTTGGAGGGAGTGGATTTTGTTCAGCTGAGTCAAACAGTTAAATGACTCATTGAAAAATGATGTAGCAATCACTGTTTCTGGCTTAAATAGGTTTACATCCAGCTTTTGTCTTGAATGACTTTTAGTATCTTTGCTCTGTCAGAATTTTTTTTTTCCAATAAGTTAAAGTTTGAATAGGAGAAAAACAAGAGGACAGTTGTTTTTAATATTTTCAAGCGTATTTTTCACAATTGTTCTATTTATTTCCCAATATTAAATATGCAGCCACAAAAACAAATAAAGAAAAAAGAATTGGAACAGCTAATCTGTATTCATAACAACAGATGGTTTTAACGCAGTGCTGTTAATGCATCTGGACTATTCTCTGATAAAAGACAAATGCAGTAACATGTTATATTTCACAAGAATGATTCATTTCATCACAGAAAGCAGCAGCTCTATGTGTCTTAGTGCTGGGTGGAGGGAACGCCACCCGGTCAGCCTCCTGCTTTCCTGCTGACAAGAAGCACATGACCAGGCGTGTTTACACCTGCAAACACGTACTCGTTACGCACACCGTGACGGTCCCGCTGCCTGTCTGTCAAGCCAAGACAAAGATTTGACCTTGTGTCAGGACGTGATTCGCTTTGGGGACGCTCTCTCGGTGAGTGGGTTCTGTGTAAATTAGCCTCATTGTCTCTGGTTGTCCTCCTCCTTTGAGGAAACGGCTAGCTTCTCTTCCGTAGCAGCAGCTGCTAGGCTAGTGTGCTAACCTGTCAGAGGGTTTACTGCAGCACCTTTACTGTCCTACTAATTTAAAACTCTCTTTAACAACATTTTTTTTACCACAAAATACTATATTTCTGACATAGGAGTGCAGAGTATGTTTGTCTTTTAATGTCATATAGTGTTTGCGCTCCAGCAACTATATCGGAGCTGCTTGTCTTAATTTATAGATATTTTGAATGGATTTTGGGAGAAAACTCGTGTGATATCTGCGATTTTTTTGTTTTTTTTTAGATAAATACAGTTAAACTGTAATGGCCGTTTCCACTCATTGTTCAGTATTTAAAGTGTGTGTAAGCTGTCACGCAGGTTTGTCGTATGGAAGCATTACCTGCTGTGTGAGCTCTAATCAGTAGAAGCTGCACAGTTTGCCTGTCCGCTTCAGTAATAACTTGGTTTACATGCATCTTAGCACAACTAATAAGACATTACTTATTTGCTTCTGTCTTTTCCAGTTATGCAAACTAATTTTAAAAAGTAACTATGTGCTCAAGCGTTAGGAAATCTGTTGTTTATATAAAACTTTAGAAAGCTACAAACCCGTTTTTAATGTGAAAAGGGATGTTTGATGCATCTTTATGAGGTTGGCAGCCACATATTTATAAACCAGAGATCAGAATTGGTTAGTTTTCTCTTGTTCTGTTCCGATTGGTGACATGAACTTCCTCCATTCAAAGTCAGTGAAAGCATCAACCTACTGAATATATTTAAAAGCGCTGCTTGCTTTTCGTAGAAGCAAGGTTAGGGAAGCGGTCCGATGCATGTACGAAGATGATCTTTTGATTCCTTTTATTTCTGTTTGATTCAGAACAACTCTCTTTATGAAAAAAGGTACAGCAGATTTGTTTTTTCTCTTTTGTGCTGTAATCCATTGGAGTAAAAACTAGAATGAACAAAGAAAACCAGAAATCTGGTGGTAGTCTGGAATAAACTGATTGATGGAGCTGTAATTCTTGCCAACAATCTCTCCCTGTATTAATGGTAGTTTGCATTTTGTTTCTCAGCTCCAGGGAGCCTCTGCTCGTCTGTCCCCAGCAGAAAGTGTCCAGCTTCGCTCACTGGTTTCAGGAAGCCTGTCTTCTTGACGGCTACCATGGATGACACAGACGTAGAACGTACGTTTTTTTTATACTAAAGTCTTTCTTTATCACAACGTTTTAAATCGAAATGTTCTGACTTAAGTTTTCCGTTCTCATTTACATGTAAGTACAAGTCCGCCTGACATATTTGTTTCTTCTGCTGTTTTTAATCCGCAGAGGTGACACTGGCTCTGCTAGATGCAGCCAATGATAAGGACTCTGAGGTCCAGGATCAGGTCAGAAAGTCTATGTTGACTCTGGGAAAACAGCAGCCAGACCGAGTGCTGGCCATGTGCCAGGACTACCTCCTGAAACATCCCAAGGTAAAACTTCAGGATATTCAGTGTTTGTCTTGAAATTTTGTCCCATCATTAGGCGTAAATTAAATGAGATGGAGCTGGACAACTTCTAAAACGTTTCTTTTTTTTTATTATCTAAACTTCTGCAAATTGGTTGTTGCTGATGTTTGCTTTGAGACACCTGGTGACATATAAATGAGGAAATGAAACTGTGTCAAAGCTGCTTCAGAAGCACCAGAGGTTTCACTGTGTAATCTTGAAAACAGCATCAAAAGATAAACTATAGAGTGAAGAATAGACGTGATTTGATGGAACGTGTCATTTTATTGGTCTGCAGGTTTTAATTCAGCCTTTTGTTTCTAGCACAACTGAACACATCAAGTTGAAACGTAATGTTTGAGGTTCAAATATGGAACGTCAATAGATTCAGCTTATTTTTACATTAGTCCAGGGCTCTGACTCAGCTCATGACTGTATAATAGCGATCCATCTTATCACACCACCACAGCTATCGATCTCGCCATCTTTGGTTCACTGTGACACATTGCAATCAGGAAGTTTTAGACGACATCCTTGATGCAACACCCAAAGCAGAGGAAGGCATTTTACGCGACACACTCTGTATTGCAAATGTATTTCTTGGAATCTTCACATATTTTTATGCCTTCCTCATAATCTGCTCTCCCTTGGTTTTCCTCTTGCAGCTGGTAGTGAGTCACAGAGTTGTGGTTCTTCAGACCATTGAGCTGATTGTTGGCTGCAGGATAGAGGAGATCAGTGCTCCCCGAATAAAAAGCATCATCTCCCTCGCTTCAGAGGAAATGACCAGATCCAAGGTGAAATGGCTGCTCCTTTATTTTTATTTACACAAAATAAATAACATCCACAGACTGGTAATAATGTTTTGCTCTTATCGCGCCCTCTTGGTTGCCTAAGGATGTCGTTCCTGACTGGCAGCAGGCGGCCAGTAACATCTTGGTTGCCGTGGGGAACAAACACATCAACGACATCATGGAGGAGATACTGAGCAAGTTCCAGCCAGGGGTCCTACCTCACTTCTTCGTGGTTCAAACACTGGCCAACCTCTCTGACTCAAACGGTGAGACACATGAAAGGGGGATGAAACATTTCAGTCTCCGATGAGGTAACCACCACAGAGTGGCTCACGTGAGCCAACTCGCCAGCCACTGACCAGGAAGTCACAGCTCTGGCAGGAAAGCAGTGAGTGAACCTGTTTTACCTGCTCAGAAACGTTCCCACCGTTTGGTTTTTTACTAGAATGAGTCGGTTCCACTGACGAGAAGACTCACTCAAACGTTCCTACACCTCTGAGAGATTATCCTGCCATGGAAAAGGAAATGTCTGAATGCTATTAAACATATTATAAAAGATTGTATCATGAGGAACTCGTAGGAAGTCTTTGTTGTTTCCTCCAAAAGCTTTCTTGCAAAGTCCCAAATAGGACTCATTCCAGTGCTGTAAAAAAGATTATTTTCAGTGGTTTTATTCTTTTAATTTCTCAATATTTCTATTTTCTAGTTTATGGGATGGTGCCATTCCTGAATGCCATCTTGGGAACCATGTTGCCAATGCTGGCCATGGCCAAACAGGACAACATGAAGTGGGTATTTTCATCCGGTAAGAACCTCCCACCATTCAGTTCACGTCTCATCTTAAAAGAACTGACTAAGAACTTCAAACATTTGTTCTCTGATGTTCTGTATAATAACGATGGAACACAAAGTGACACCTTCAGGAAAAGTAAACGCTGCGTTTCCTCCTCCTCCTCCTCTGTTTCATGCTTGTCGCTCTCTCTCCTGCTGTTTTCCTCCTCATGCTCTCCTGGCAGCGCTGTGTCATTTCAGTGACAGCATCCTGGAGTACCTGGCCAACCTGGACAAAGCTCCAGATCCCACAGTCAGAAAAGACACATTCTCCGGTGAAATCTACGCGGCTTTTGACATTCTCTTCAATAACTGGTTACAAAGCAGGGAGCCCAAGGTAAAGGATACTCCAGATCAATACAGACAGTTGAACAAAATGACATAAAATACATCAGCCTACAAACACAACCTATAGGTAGCATAACGTCGTATATTTGGGGTGTAATTAGGACGATTTTTATCCTGTAGTGAAGTAAAAGTCCCAAAGAAACACAAGAGTCCTCTGTTTGTAATGAGTCTGCATTAATGAGTGCTGCTGAGTAACAGCCCCTCCACTGTTCTCCTTAATTGAAGTCGATGTTGGTTCCATTTAGAGACTTCCTGACAGTCGACCAGATGCTCACAGAGTGACGCAAGTTTTCTCTTTTCTTTATAACTTATTAGGTTTTTTTCGGTCAGTAGATTTTTTTTTTTAACTGGTGACTTGAAGACGTGTCCCAGTGCTACCGTGATTTTTCATTTGCTTTATTTAACTTGTAAATAAAGTTAGCTGGTATCCTGGTAGTCTCTTCTGATTTCCTCCCTTGCGGAGCGGCGAATGTGCAGTCCGTCTCATCTGTCACCTCGCATCCTGCCTGTCTTTGTGTGTCCTCCAGCTGAGGCTGACAGTGGGTGAGGCGGTGGGCTCCATGTGTCACCTGATGGCCAGTGACAAACTGGAGGAGCAGCTCCCCAGAATCATCCCCACCATCGTGTCCCTGTACAAGAAAAACACCGAGCACTACGTCATCAGTAAGGTGGGCGCAAACGGTCCGACACAGTCAGGTTGTTGACTGCAACAAGTTTAGCTTGAAGCTAAGAGTTTTCCCTTTGGTCCGAACAGAGCTTGTGCCAAGTCCTGGAAGCGTCGGTCAACATGGGCAGCAGAGTCCTGGAGACGCAGCTGGACGGGCTCCTCTTGACTCTGCATCAGCAGGTAAAGACACGTCAACGCCAGGTTAGGCGGCGCGACTCCAATTTGAGTGATCCTGGTCGTTGCCTTTAGTTGCATCACATGTCGTGTCACTGTAGTCATAGTCATGTGGTTTCATGGACTTTGACAGCACTTGAATATTGCTTGTTATTGCAGAAATTTACCACAAATGACTGAATGGACATGCAGAAAATCTGTAAACATTGTAAAAGTGCCTTTTCTTCTTTTTTTTTTTTTTTTTTTTTTTTTTTTTTGCCTTTTGTCAACAAAGTAAAGTTGTTTGACCAGAAGTTTCAAAAATGGACACAGCTTAGAGAAATGTGATTGGTTTGTCAGAGCTTTCTTGTTCACATTATCATTGAAGAGATAATTTGTCATTGAATTTGTAGCTTTATTACCTGGTTTTGTAACTCAATAATCAAATCTTTGTCAGATCAGTGCCTGAACCATATATGAGCTCTGGGTTATGATGACAATACTTTACAATATGCAGGTTATTAATAAGCGACACAGACTTGAAGGTTGTGTTTTAAGATGAAGTCAAATTATGCATTGAAATATAACAAGATATTTAAAAGGAATTTTCTGAAACACGTCAACAAAAACACAACTTAGTTCTTAGTTAGTTGAGGCTTAAAAACAGAAAAAAAAAATGTATAATCTGTTTTCTTATATAATGTAATAGGACACGACAGTCATTATTACTGTCTCACTCTAAGCGAAGCCTCCTTGCTAATTTAAAAAATAAGTGAACTTTCACAGCAGGACGGCTGGAATAAAAGCTCCAAATTCTTCTTTTATTATAATTCTTAAAGAAAAATCAGAATGGGTTGTGATTGGTATAGGCACTTTACAAAACAATTGAATGTAAAATTAGTACATCTTTAAGTACATCTGTTTGCATTAAATTAGTTGTGATCTCGTCAGAAATCAGTGTACCTTTTCCTTCATCTCCTGCAGGTTTCTGCTCCTGTCGATTACAGCGACCCTCCTACTGTCAAGAACCACAACGAAGTCTTGCGTTGCTTCAGCTTGCTCGGTACTGGTTCTGTTTTTATTTCTATGTATGTATTAAAATGTGAAGGGTAACTACAGTGTCTATATGGCAAAGTTTAAACCCCATCCAACCGGCTGATCTATCGGATGTAGCTCTACGGAGTCACAAGTGCAGTAATGAGATCATGCATTAGTGTGTTGGCTCTGTCTCCTCCACATAATCTCGTTAACTGTGAAAGTTGCTCCACAACTTCTCCCATTTCACTTACTTGCTTGTTTTTTTCTGGCTTGAACTCTTTCTATTTAGTTATTTATTTTATTAATATCTGTACTTTTTTTGTCAACTTTGTCCATCTCGCTGTTTTATTCCTTTGCTTGCTCCTCTCCCACTAGCCAACTCTTTTCCCGACCGGCTGGTCATGTACGTTCTGCAGCGGTTGGAGAATAGCAACGAGCGCAGCAGGATGGGCTCCCTGGCTGTGCTTCGTCACCTCATAAACTCCTCCTGTAAGGAAAATGCTACAACCACACGCCGCAAATTTCATTTTTTTAACATGGCTTTTATGAATACTTTCACCTCTTATGTGCATGCGTGTTGCAGCTTCTACAATGGAGAGCAAAAAGCTTCTGATTCTGGCCAGCATTAGACAGCCGATGGCAGACCACAGCAACAAGGTAACATCCTAACGGATGAGAGAGATTCATTTTATTCTGGGGGACAGCCTGTCCTTTTTTCTTTTGGTCAGGGTTCTTGATGGAAAAATATGGAGTTTGAAGTATTTTCCATGTGTGCATAAGTATGGAAAAATATTTTGTAGACTATTTCCGTTTTCACAGTTGGCACAACAAACATCTAAGATCTAATTTGCGCCAATCACACTGCTTTAAAACTTTTCTTAATATGGAAGATAAAACTCCATACAAACTCTCAGATATGGATGGATAGAGATCGGTCTATCAATGATGATTGTAGAAATATTCAGTTCAAAATTAACTTTTGTTCTTACGTTTTTCAAAAAGGCCAGAAGGTGGGAAAAGTTTGAAATTTTGACAATGATTTAGATATAAACAGTATTTCCATTGCTGCATATTGCCTTGTATCTGAGCATCTGGATTTGTCTGTTTTGCAGGTGAAGAAGCATGTGGTCCAGGTGATCAGCGCCATGGCCCATCATGGGTACCTGGAATTGGAGGGAGGGGAATTACTGGTCCGATTCATAGTTCAAAACTGTGCTCTGCACGACACATACCAGGTAAAAAAAACAAAACTTGAAACATCTGTTCCAGCTTTCCACTTTTGTTTTGAGTGGAATTTAATGGATCCGACTAAAAAATGAATGTAAAAAATTGTGTGATGGATCATGTTCCACCAAAGCTGATTTGGCACAAAAACGAAGACGGCAGATTTACAAGCAGACACTCGCAGTAAAATAAAGCAACAAAATCATTAGTGCAGCATATATGAGATCTGCAGATGGCAGGAGATAAAAATGTACCTAATCAGCTCAATGGTCCTGCTAAGATTAAAGTTGTTTAATGACTCTTAAAGCTAACTAATTAACAATGTCTGGACAAAAGTTGGTTCTTTTATATCTTTTTGCACTTTTTATGAAAGTAAAATGTATTCCTATGAATATTTGCTCCTCTGTGTCCCAAAGTCCCACCAAAGAGCAACCAGCGATCCAGAGGAGGTGACCAATGAGGCACTAAGGACGATGTGTGACAGCACCCTCCATCTCCTCACCACCACAGTCGGCCGCCTCGCTGATGTAAATGTCTAAATGTCTCTGTCTGATCTGTTCATGGATAATGAATGCTGATATTCCTACCATGAATTTACTTTTATTTATTTATTTTTTTTGTTTGAAGGTGCTTTGGCCCAAGCTGCTGTACTACCTGACGCCTTCACAGTTCAGCAATGCCACGACTCCTCTCTGCAAGAGTCTCATCGTGTTGGGGAACAAGAAAAAAAGCAACCAGGAGCCCAGCTTCAAGATTGATTTTACACAGGAGGGTTAGTACGCTGCTTTTACTGATCAGTAAAACAAATTACACTGTTATCACCCTCTGACATCGTGACGAATGTGTGCTGTTATTTAATCAGAAAAGCAACAATTGTTTATACTGCTTCTAAAACAATGTTGATATTTACATTTGTCCTATCTTTAATATTTATTTCTAGTCATTTTGAAAAAAACAGATTATTAACCTTTGCTGAGGAAAATCTTTGCAATTTTCAGGCTATAATTTCTTGATATACTTTGATATCGGTGCTGTGAAATACATTTTCTCTGCTCATTTGGTGTAGCTGTAAAATGTGCAAAAAAAATAACAAATTCTAATAAGTATTGGAAGTAAATCTTCAAACAGAAAAAAGTGTTTCTTACAGTTTGTCTTGTTCTTCTGATGAATTTCACGTTCACACATTCTTCTCTTTTTCTCCTCTCCACCAGTTAATCTCCCATCTCCTCAAACTCTAATGATCAGACTGCTGGTAAGTCAATTTGCACATTACAAATGAGCCATAAGCTCATATGCTAAAAGAAGGATTTGCATATGTTTCTTCTCGGCATGTAGAGTGTAAAATAGAGGCTGTAGAAAACTAATTATTAAGTATCAGGAACAGATTGTGATTGAATGGGGGAAAATTAATTGCGGTACATATTTGTCTTTCTGACTAAGTCTTGGTTACATTCTGCAGGATACCATGACTTCCTTCTATGTGATATCTGATTTATTTATTTTTTTCTCCTAGCCTGTTTAGGCCTCCAACTATAGATATTTTGAAACTATTTTTACAGAACGGTGTCGCTGTGTTCTAGGTCAACGCAGCGTTTCCTTTTAATAGCAGAGGCCATGGACCGCCGTCGCTCTCGCTCCTACAGATCCTCAGCATCAACATTCACCCCAAAACGGAAACGGTCTGGGAGAAGGAAATTCCTCCTCTGCTTTCGCTGCTAGAGGGTGCGGAAACCGTTTCTTTATTCATCTGATTAGATTGTAGTAAAGTGTGCAGGTTTTCATTTTCTATGATCACACTTTACCTGCCTTGTGTTATTGTTATTATCAGAGTCAACAGCAGAGAGTCTGGATAAGAAGAAGTGGGATGAGAAGCTACTTGAGGTGGGTTTTTATTGTCAATAATGTGAACTTCTGCCAATAACTATTAGCCTTTTGTGTGTGACTAGATGTTAGCAGAATCGATATTTAGCTGTCTGAAATTGCCCCCAGCTCTTGTCTCAAACCCTGACGTCGATTGAAGATGACAAGTGGGTTTGTCAGTTTGCTGCTGAAGCAACAAGATACCTCTCGACATACAACAACGCCCTGGAGGAGAAGGTATTGTGTGTGTAATAAGCTTTATTTTCATGTGTCTAAAATTAAGGCCTTGAAATATAAGTTGGTGTTAAATTTTATCGTGGCTGGATAATTTAATGTCTTTTTTTTTTTCTCTCTCTCACAACTTTTCTGTCAGACAAAAAAGTTTGAGTTGCACACAAACATCTTCATTGCATTCTGTGACTCCAGGGTAACTTCCTGCTAATGTACCCTTGCTAGCCAGCTGGCTAGCTAGCTTTTTCATCCTTATTGTGGGCCCAACACTGAGTTCACAGTTTTTGCTATACTTGATTGTAATGCAAGTTCGCCTGATTGTCCCCTCTTTTGCTTTTTCTGTCTTAAATATCATTCAAGGTGTCATTAAAAGTCTTAAAAAGCCTTAAAGTTGACTTGCTGTAATCTACAGATACCCTGTTTGAGTCTGGGGGTTTATTAACTTCCCGTTTTGGAGAAGCTACTGACATGCCACACAGTAAACGTGTTATAAAAGTCAAAAGCTAAGGCTTTATAAGATTTCCAATAAAGTCTCTGAACTCACTACATAATTTGTAAAAGGATATTAAAGGGTCACTAGACAAAGTATTGAAGTTCTATAACCTAAATGTTTATGAAAGACTTGTTAAGATTGCATATTTGTATTTTACAGGGTGTGGTGCAAAATATGTTGACGTCTATGATTGTGCAAACTCATAAGTGTCAAGGGTTCAACATTTATAAGGGATGTAAAACTGTCTAATAAAGAGCAGAAAACAAATCCCTTCCTTCTCTCGTAGAGCTTCCTGTACCGATGCATCGGAGTGACTCTCCAGCAGTGTTTCAATAAGGAGGTTGTGAAGAAGCAGCTACAGGAAGTCCTCCTCGCAGCGCGACACAATGACGCAATTGAAAGAGAGGTAAATGAAACACAAAACAGGTTATATCCATCATTAATTTCTGCTTTACATCAGTCTAACTTTTAACTTTCCATCCTCAGGGGGTGGCGATGGGCGTCGGTCTGTGTGCCAACAGCCATTTGGAGGGAACGTTGGCCAAGCTTGATGAGTTTGGCAAATCGGACGCTTTCAAAAAGTCGCCGAGCATCTTCAACCTGCTCAAAGTACAAACCGTGAAACCCCCTCAAATGGGAAATGTTTTGTCCGGGTTCCTGCAAAGAGTTTTACCGTCCGCTCTCTTGCCACAGGAGCGTAATGAAGTTGAGGTGGAGAAGGTGAAGAGCACATTAATCCTGTGCTACGGCCACGTGGCGCTGAACGCGCCTCCGGAGAAGATTCTCAGCCGCATCGATCAGGACATCTTACGCTGCATCAGTAAACACTTCAACACCAAGGTACGGAGCGTGCTGGGAGAAAGAGGCAGCGATTACGAAACCAACCGTCTGTGCAGATAATTCGGATAAGTTCCTCCCTGTGATGACGGTAGTATTTATTATCAGTGAACAGTGGCTTTGTCTAAGCTCCTCTTTATTATGGGAAGTACTGCAGGTCACTTCTGTGCTGCTGAACTGAAGTGACTGTTCACAGCAAGATGCTGGTTGTTTAGATAAAGATTTATGTTAATACATCATTTTGTAACATGCTTGTAATAAATGCAGGACACATTTAGTGACCAGTTTTGCATTCATTGCAAAAAAAAAAAAAAAGGGAAAAAATCCTGGAGCTGGCCTGTAACATCTGACCAGCATCATCATATGATTCAGATCAACATTTAGCTTCTGATTAGACGGATATTTCAAGACTTGGCATGCCATCATTCATTTAATCCTTCTCTAGTTGTATGTTTATTCAGCATAAGATGTCATGAACAGTTTATAAAGGTAGTAACGGTTTGTTTTTTTGTGCTATTATCCCGTCACACTTTGGGTTATTTCTGATCATGTCACCTTTCAGCCTAAAAAGCATAGAATTTATTGAGAATTTGTACATGACCTTATTACGTTGTCACCTCTTTTTATGCAGGTTCTTGGGATTAAAGTAGAGACAAAGGTATAGTTACAGGGTTAAAGGGTTTTGTTTTGTCTCTTCTGTTTGTTTCATCTTACTCCTCTGAGTTTTCCTCTCTGGGTAATTTTGCTAAATCCTTGCCTGACAGCTCTAAAGTCAGCTTGATCTTAATGAAACAATCGCATTTCCTTTAAGCTTTTGCTGACCTTGCTTTAATATTTGTGAAAGGTCCACAGTAAACAAATGATTAATTATTGATTAACTAAACAGTGGTTGGGTATACACCTGATGATAATTAGAGGCATGCATTCATATCACTTTATGTACATCTATTTATTTATTTTTTGACACCAGGTGTCAGTAGAGTGACGAAGGTCTTCATTGTTACTAAAATGTAACTAAATTCAATTTAGAAAATACCCTATCTCCACTTTAGATCATGTACAAAGGAAGTAGCCAGTTATTGTATCATTAATCATCACTTTGAACATTTTATTTTTTAAATCATGATAGTAATTGTGATCTGTTGTGACAATAAGCTCTAATAAGACGATGTTTACAAACGATAATCTTACGATTGGAGCTAAACGCAGTCAAAGCCATATCGACAATTCAAACTGCAATACATTGTTTAAGTTTAAATATGTATTTTTTTTTTTACATTTATTGCTTCAATAGAAACCTACATTCCTCACATCTCTCATCATATCTCATGCCATTCTCAACCTCATTTCATAAATATCTACATTTCTTCCTTGACCCTGCTCTTTCTTTTTTGTCTTGGTAGTTGCTTGAAGGTGGACTGCTCTTAAATTACTCATCAGTGACTCACCCTCAGTGTGAAATGCTCTTGTGATTTCTTAACTCTTCATTTCTCCGAGGCTTTAGGCTCATCCGATGCTTTTTTTTTAAATTATTTTATTTTAGACGGGGAGCCTGCAATTGATCTGCTGTTTTTAGAAATCACTTCTAATTCTGCAATGATGATTTCAGATTTCTCTCCATCTTTGGGCATGGAGGATCAATCTACAACAGCATTTTTGGATTGATTAAAGTGATCGCTTTGCTGGGTGCTTTGCTCTTACGGTTGCGTTCACTATTAATAAAAATCAGTCTGCTGGAGTAGATGTTGTGTATGATTCCTCTGCTTGTTGTTTTTGTCGGTCTTTGCCTTGGTTCAGGACCTGACTATGAAGCTCAGTTTGATCCAGAGCGTTGGGCTCATAGCCAAAGCCATCAGCAGATGTGTGAAGAAACAAGGCTACATCTTCTCGCGCAAGCAGGAGCTCATCACCGTCATGCTGGTCGGTATTATTACCATTTACCAGCTAACTTGTAGTTTCATTAAAATTACTGTAATATTTACCTTTATTATTTTTTTAATTCCTGTCTTCTGATTTCACGGCTCAGGATTTTATAAAGTCAGAGCCGTCTGACTCGTTAAAGACTCCAGTACGCCCCCTGGTGATGACAACCTGTGCCAACCTCATGTATCCTTTATTTCTCTGCGCTTACCGTGTCGTGTTGCAGAAATACAATTGAACGATGATCCACATTTTCTAAAATGTTAAACAGCAAAAAGCTGTTTTACATTTTAGATGTGTAAATGGCATTAACTGTTGCTGTTGTTGTTTTGCCATATGGTAAAAAAATATATATATTTTTGTAAAATCCTGATTTTATTACAGTAATTCTGCAATGAAAAAAACAAAGGGCATTCCCAGTGCTGGTCATATCTGCACCACTGACACAATGTGTCACACCACGCGGCTTTCATGGTAATGTTGCTCTGAAACATTAATAGTAACTATATTACATTAATATATTATTGTCATGTTGTTTATTAAAACCAGTAATCATTTCCTCCCTTCTGTACGAGCCAAAGGAGGAAAATAAAACTGAAATGTCTGAGGTGGAGAATAAAGCTAAATTCATAGATTTTTGTCTCCCAGATGATCCCACAATCTCTCTTCGTTGTCAGCAGTTTCGGATCCTTCATGATCTAATGTCGCCATGTCGGCCGCAGGTGTTTGCGCTCGCTTTCTTCCAGAGTTTAATCTTTAACTGCGAGTGCTTCAGGTCCCTGGACCCTCCGCTAAGTGAGAACGAGAGCTTTGACTTGCTCAAGGTGTGTGTAAACGGCGTGCTCTCCCTGCCGCCCGACACACACACTCCAGAGAAAACTAAAGACGAGGAGATCCTCGACCCCAAGCAGAGAAAGGTGACTCGCAGATGAAACGTGCTGCTTAGGTTGATATTGGTCTGTCTCAGTCACTTTGTTTTATTTTTAAAATAAAACATAAAAACACTCTTGTCTCATCACTCTAGGTTTTGTACAGAGACACACTGGCTGCTTTGCAGGAGCTTCTGAGGAGCATACTGGCCAGGGATCCCAGTCCGGACGGCTTGCAGGGAATCTTTAAGGTGAAGCCTGATGTTTGTTCTCATCACTGCAGCTTCATCTTTATGTATTCATGCCGGTGGCGTGTTGCTGTTCTGTTTCGATCTTGATTGGCTGAATCTGTGGTGGTTATCCTTGTTTAGACAATACAGTTGCAAAAAGAAGAGAAAATATGTCTTTATTATAGCCAGTCAGTGAAGTGAATGATGTATCATCCTTCTTTTGTGTTCACACATACGTTTAAAGTTTGCCTTGTGTTGCCTTTGTGTGTTAATTTTACCTTCAGACGTTTTGTTCTCATCCTTTGCAGCACATTGAGTCGTGGCTGGGCTCTGTACACGACCATGAGAGGGAGAGGGCCATTACAGCCACCTCTAACCTGCTGACTTACTACCTGGAGAGCCTGACCGTCAAGGTGCACATCAACACGTCACACAGAGGGCCACATGCATCCTTAAACATCTTAATGATCAAGTCTTAACAGATCTGCCATTTCTTTAGGCTTCTTTTTATTGCACAGCCCACACGTTTTTGTGATTTAAAATTTGACTCTTATGTTGTTTCCCTTTGGTTGAACTAACGGCTGTTTCATTTCGCTGTCCCCACGTCTGCAGTGCATGGTGTCTTTCCACAACCTGGGAGCTCTGCTGGGCCGGCTGTCTCCCCGCTGCTCTGACCCTCTGCCGGCTGTACGCGCCGCGGCTGTCGACTGCATTTACACGCTGCTTTCTATACAGCTGCGATACGAAGGTACCCACGCTCACCCTTATGATACATGACAGTTTTACAGAGGCTTCAGGTATTTGCACTGTAATATAGGTATATTTTTTTCTGTGTTTCCTAGGATTCTCCTTGGACTATAGAGATGAAGGCGTTGAAGGTCTGCTGCCTCTGAAAGGAGCTCTGGAGAACCCGGACCATTCAGTGCTTTACAAGACCTGTTCAGATCTCACTAAGGTGAATGTGGATACAGTGTTGTTGTGCCATGCAGTTAATTAAAAACAGGAATAGTACATAGTTCTGAGTTACTGTGTTAATATTATTTATTTGAACTGTAGCTTAAAGCAGCTGGTTGCACTAGGTTTAATTTACAGGGATGAAAGAAAAATGATGTACTTTCCCATGCATTTGTTTTTGTCCTCTTAATTATGCCAAACGCATACAATGAATTTTGGGATGTTAATGGAATAAAGTGTTGACATATCAGCATGTTTAATATTCCTGCCAAGTGAATTATGAACCTGAAAAGCTCAGCGGTGTGTAACTGCATGTTCTCCTGTCAGGTGATGAGTAAGCGTCTGCCTCAGCAGCAGCTGACGACGCTGGTCTTCATGTTGTTTGAAGGGCTGGTCGACAGTCAGGCCAACTGCTGCAGAGCTTCGTCCGTCATCTTGAACACTCTGCTGAAAAACCGGGGAGCCGGATTACAGGATCTGGTAAACACACGGGAACACACACTCGCGCTCGGCCACGTTAGGGCCGCTGACGTCTAACGTCGTGAGGTGACGTAACGCGTGGCGTGTGTGTGCCGGCTCTGCAGGTCCCAGAAATGTTGGAGGTTCTGCATGTGCGTCTCCAAAGCATTACAGAGGAGCAGGTACTAACTCGTTACATTTATGTTTTTGTGCACTTGCTTCGTTTGTTTCCACGTCTGGTCCGCCTAACATTTTATGCGTCTTTCTCGACTCTGTGGTCTAGATGGACACATAATTAGAGCTTTCAAGAAAACAGCCGTGTTTTATTATTTTATCAACGAATTTTAAGCAGTTTTATCTGTATTTTGCCAAATTGCGTTAATGTGTGAAGAAAGTCCAATATTATTAAGAACTCATCGAATGCACAGACCCCCATTTATTCCTATTATAACAGTTTAATTTGTAGTTATATTGATATATTTTGCCCACCTGTTTAGATTTGCTATTGAGCCATAATAAAGGAAACGCCAACCAATATTTTGATGTGTAATGACGGCACTTGTTTCAGTTGTTGATGACTTTGTACTTTTTGTGTTTTTATCATGGAAGGTAATTTTATTTATATAGCACATTTTCAGCAACAAGGCAATTCAAAGTGCTTTACGTAAATTAAAAGTAAATGCAAACAAAATAACAAACCAAAAGAAAGAGCAAAAGAAGAAAAATAATGTAATAATGTTGATCCAAAGTAAATAAACTAGACACTCCTGTTCAAGGTTGCTAGATAAATATAAATAAGTCTAATTCCTTTTCTGGATTGGAAGAATGTGAGTCTAAAAAGTAGTTGCTAAGGCATTTTTTCTTTATTCTAAGTTTGTTATAATCCCTGTTCAGGGTTAGAACAGTGGGAATCTCTCTGCATAACAATCCAAAAATATAACGTACCACCTTGAACTGCCTTGTTCTGGAAAACTGCAATACAAATAAACTTGGCTGATGATCTTAATGTTTCCTGAAGTAAAAATGAGTTTGGCACCCCTGACCTGAAGTCATAATGAATGTTTTTGTTGTGATTATTTTATTTTTACATTTAAAGGTGAGAGTAGCAGTGGGACAGACTGTGCTGATCCTGGCTTCTCAGCATCTGCAGACTGTTATCAACACTCTAGTTAACCAACCTCTTCCATACGACAGGTACACAAAACCACCTGCAGTAAAATGCTTCATTCTTCTAAATACTTATGTTTTATTTGTATTTGTTTCACCCTTTTATTTTTTGAATTAATCTGTTGGTGTTAAAAAATTTCTGCTTCCTCAGCTGGACCAGCGAGATGTGGATGGCGATGGGAGCGGATCCCATCGTAGCCAATCAGATCATGGAGATGGTGATGGAGAAGCTTGTCATCACAGCACCCTACGTTGACAAGAAGGAGTCGATGATGAGGGGAGGCATGACTAAAGTGGCCACCAATCAGCCACTGGCAGTAAGTGGGACATCCAGTTTGGAAATATCCCAGCGCTGATTGTTATAAAGTCTAAAGCAGATTGTGTGGTGTGAAATTAAATCTAGTCTGGAGCAAAATAGAGTCAACTTTATGTGTGGAAGACGGCGGTGATGCATCGATGCGTGTTTATGTGTCCAGATGACGTGCGGCCTAAAGGAGCTGCTGTTGAACGGTCAGGCTCAGGAGCCAGCGGTCAGCCTGTTCCCGCAGCTCTTCTCCTGCCTCACCGTCAGACTGGGAGCGAGCGTCGGAGTCATGCCACCCAAAGACAACAACCACAAGCACTCTGGCTCCCTGCATGTAGCGGGGTACGTAGCTCTGGATTGTTTTTATTTATGTACTTTAAAATGGCCTTTAAAAATCCAAAGAGCTTTTTTACTTGTCTAGAGATGGAGGTAAACCAGCCTTTCTCGTGTTTTTTATTTTTATACATATTTACTGTAGTAAATTTGTTCATTGTGAAATAAACTTTTTTTTTTTTTTTGCAAAAAAACCCCCCCATTAAATTAAAATTTCTTACCAACCTCTCCACCTACCCTTTCCAATTTATTCACATCTTAAGTTGGAAATTCACTACATCATTTTCATTTCAATTCATTCACTCATTTTCCTCTAATAGCATTATCAATGGCACTCCCAATGTAAAAAAAAGTCACTCTTTCATATAAAATTCTTTCACATTTGGTAGAATTTAACAAAGAAGGTTTTACTTGGTTTTAATTAGGTTTTTGTTTTAAAATCAAAGACAAACGACAAATCTTTTTACAAAAAAACGGGATAAAATGCGTTTTCTAGAAAAACAAGGCTTTTCTAGAAAACCCTCTTGAAGAAATAAAGCATATTTTAGAGCAAAGATTCTTGTAATATTATCATACTGCTGTGAATAGCCTGTGCAGATACTCCATAAAAGCAGAAAACATGAAAGAGGCCTTTTACAGTTCCCTTATTTTTATCAATAATCCTCGTTTATTTCCGTGTATCGTTTGGTCGAAGTTATTCAGCGCCGCCGTTAGCAGCACGGTGCTGTGGAGCCGCTGGCCGCAGACTGGTTGTTTTACTTTAGTGAAGATATATTTTGTGTTGCAGGGTTGCAGCCGAGGCTCTGAGGATCCTGTTGGCCCGAGCTCAGCTGGACGAGGTGATGAAACGACTCGATGAAGACAATGCCTGGGATGCAATGAAGGAGCTGAATACACACGTTACCGGGGTAACGCTACTAGCAAGGTAAGCACACGGAAACAAAAGCTAGCTGGACAATAAAAGAAAAATTCAAATAAATCTTCCTACACAGAAGTTCAGTGTTTATATTTAGACCTTTTATTATGAGCAGAGGATCTGCTCATAATAACGAAATTATGTCATTTTTCCACTCTATATTCTGTTCTGACTTGTACTTTTGGTTATGTTTGTCTTGTTTATAGAGCAATGGCGAAGCATGCTGGTCCCAGGCTGCCTGCAATCGTAGAGAGTCTCTGTCCGTCCCTCAACAACATCTACGAATGCCAGAGGATTACCGTCACTGCTTTCTTTTCCGAGGTGAGAAACTGTTTGAAAATCGCCAACACGCACGCTAACTTTTAACGCCGATGCTTTCTGCTGATGTAGCTTTGATGACTTGGCCGACAAAGAAACGATTTAACTAAAGACGGAGAATCGCGTCAGGAAGCGCTGATTTTGCGTTCGTTATTTTTCCCTCCGGCTCGTTTCCTGCGTCCAGCTGCTGAACCATCACGTGGCGACTGAGCTGATTCTGATAGACGTCCTGATGAACAACATGATGGAGAGGATTTCGGATCCCTGCTGCACCGTTCGCATGCTGGCTGTGCGAGGACTTGGCAACATAGCAGTGGGATCGCCAGAAAAGGTGAAAGGTCAACCAGGCCAGCGTTGGCACGCTGAGGTGGCTGTAGCCTAACTCGTCGCTCTCTCCTGTCAGGTGAATAAATACGCCAAGGAGCTGCTTGCAGCCATGAGCTCAGGAATGGAGGAGAAAGACGATCCAGGTGAGCGAAGAACAGCAGTTTGGTTTCAGTGATGTTTTGTTTTACGTTTGATTGGAAACTGACTGGTTATTTATGGTTTTTCTCAGGTAAACTGATCACCCTGGAGGCCATGTCCGGGCTGTCTAAAGTTCTTCTTCACCTGGACAAGAACAACGTCCACTTACTGGTGGTCTACATCTTCATGAAGATTAGACCCTTCTTAGAAAGTGTAAGTTGATAAAACCCTTTATGAAATTGTTTTTTTTTCCCTTTTGAAAGATAATTAAATAATTTTAAAAACTAATGAGGTCATTCTCACCCTTACTCAGGATTTGCTCGTGTCCAAGTCAGTTTAGGTTTATATTAATCCATATCAGACATGAATTAAAGGACAAACATTATTAACCTTAAAAATAAAAATTCCCTTGGCTTCCCTTTCTTACTTTATTAAAATTGCTCATTAATTTTGGACATTTGCCTCGTTCTATGCATATTTTACAGATTTTTAAAACGATCCTATTTAACATATTATTGTTTTGCTTCTTTTTACTGAACAGCATTTTTTTTTATCACCATGCCACCTAGAGCTGCACAATGATAGAAAAATATTTGATAACGATACTATTTCCTAAATATATTACTGCTATGCAGAAAGTGAAACGATTGCAGTTCAGTGCATTGTGCTGTTGTATTTTTTTACACTAAACATGAGTCATACTTTAGATCTTTGTCTTAAGATACCTTTTTGTTCTCCTGCCCTAATGATGTGTATTTTCTGCTGAATCATCACCTGTGTCAGCTGAAGTTTTTCAGACCTGAGCAGGTCTCAGCTCTACATTGAGGCCCACGATCTTAACGGATCCATCTGGCCGCATATTTGTGCAGGACAACGACGACATTCGATGTGCTTCCATCCTCCTAATGGGCAACCTGTCCAAGTTCGGCTCGGGAGAGCAGGTTTTCAAAGACCAGATCCACAATGTCCTGGTCAGCTTGCTGTTGCACCTGGTGGACCCAAACGCTCAAGTGGTGAAGGTACAGGAGGACACGAAACAACTTAAGCTGCCGCTTTAACCTTTCTGTTCACAAATCTCCTCGGCTGCAAATCGATGTTGAATTTTTCAGGCGTGTAAATATGCGATGCGAGTGTGTGCTCCTGTCGTCGGGTCGGAGCAGATCACAGCCATGTTTCAGAACCACCTGCACGAGGACAAGAGTTTGCACTACGGAGAGTTCATCAACGATCTCACAAAGTACCTGGTGAGACGGGTTTCGGCCGCTTTTATTTAGAAATATTTGCTTCTCTGTTTGAAAAAAAAAAAAAACATCGAAGCGTTAGTCTTTTAGCAGAATATTCTCGAGTTGCTCTAAAGGAGTCGTCGTTATGACGTTGTTGTACCAGCAGACGGTATGTTTGTTGTGATCAGTGGTGATTTTGTTGCTTGTAGATTCAGGACTTTCCCGGCATGCTGAACTTCTACCACATCTCCGTCATCCAGTTCTTCAAGAGCAACTGGGCTGAAGTCAGAGCTGCAGCGGCCATGTTTATAGGTACAGCAGCTTTCTGCATTACTGTAAACATTAGTTCCTAACAATGAAACAGAACTAATTCAGTTTTTGGTCATGAGGGAAATGCCTATGCATCTCAGTTAAACAGAATATCATCGAGAAGGTAAATCATTTCTGTTCTCAAACGTTGTTGGTTGTGGCTTGCAGCAGATGAAAACCCCAAAGTTGGCTTCAGAAAATTAGGATATTGCGTAGATTACGTTCCTTCTGGGTTTTAGGTGAGTAGAGTTTGCAGGCCAGTCCAACACAGGGATTTCATGTTTCTGTTGCCAGACAATATGGCCGAAAAACTTATCACAATTTAAATGTTTTAAATCAGTCTATTGATAATTATTGATTTGTATTTTGTTTTAAATATTTGAAATACTGCAAAATGGGTGACGTGACCATTCTTGTTTCACCCGCAGTTTCCTCTCAAGCTCTTGTACTGATTTTCTCCTTTGATTTCATGCCGCCATTTTGTATTTTTCAGCAGTTATGGGGGCATGATGGTGAAACCACACGTCTGTCTGCAGGTTTCCTGCGAAAGTCTCAATCAAAGTTTCAGGAGATTCAGTATAAAGAAGCACTCATCAGTGGAACCTATGCTAGAAAATGTCATGAAGATTAAAACCTCTACCACACTTTTTCCTTCCACTCACCTTTCCATTCAAGTGCTTGTACATAGAATTTAACAACCAGCTGGTTTTCGTCGTGTCAGCCCTCCTCCCGTCTCTCCCATTACGATGTAGCTCATAACATTGGGAAGGAAAGAACATTTCCTCCCTAATATCCTTACTTTTATTCATCTTTATATATTTCTAATTCTCTGAGGAAACAGGATTTTGTCAAAAGGCTCTGACAAACATCAGCTGATGCATATCAGTTTAATTAAAACCATTATTCTGGTCCATGTCCACCGTTAGGGTTCCTCCTGGGGAACATTCAGCAGGAGCACCTCTCTCACCTCAACATGGGCACCATCTCCAAAGGTGAGTTCAGCAGCTACCTTTAAGTCAACAGGGTTGATTTAAAGGCTCACAGGTTCATTGTGTCTGTGCGTACAGGTTTAGTGGTGCTGCTGCAGGATCCGGATCCTGTGGTGAGGGCAAAGGCAGCTGAAGCTATGGGACACTTCCACTGACACCTGGACAATCAGCTGTGGAAAAGACTGAGAGGTTAAAAGAAAAGTCTGCATTGGTCAACTAGATCTGAGTAATACATTCAATAAAAAAACCAAAATTCAGGAAATAAAAAAAATGTAGTTTACAAAGCAACCTGCACGCCGTAAAATGTGTAGCCTTCATATAAAGCGATCCTTATAACTTCATCTCGACATCTATTGAAACCAAACTGGAACAAGACGGAAGAGAACAAATAACCAGTCTTATTTATATGATCATATCAACCTATGAAGAGAGAAAACTCGCTGTCATAAAAAAACCAAAAAAAAATGCACATTCAGTTAAGAATCAGCAGTTTCTTTTGTTTCATTCCGATACTTGAAAGACGTGATGTGTAAAATGTATTTTAGCGACCAACAACTGTGTCTATAGTGTTTACTGTTCAGTGTGGTAATACCAGAAATGCATTGTGTTCCTAACACTGAAATATACAATATGAAGTTATTCCAAAGGTGAATGTGTTCACAAATGACTATTTTATGTAGTATCTTTCAATATTACATCGTCATGCAAGTGGTATTTGTTTGCAGATGATACTTTAGCATCAGTTTGGCTTGTAGCTTATCGTTGTCATCACATCGTCGCTCTGCAGAAGTACAACAGATGGACGATTCAGAATTAAATTGGTTTATTGCGGTTCTGCTCAGTGGTTCATTTTCAGTAGCTATTAGATAATCCAGCAATAAGTAAACAGCAGCTAATCAATGGCTGCTTTTTTGATAACTAGCATGTTTTTGCTTCTTATACATTATATATACAATGGGTTTGTTTAGAACAGACATGTCGGGCCAGCAAGATGTTGAACTCTTTTAGTTTCATGCCCTCTGGTTTATTAATGCCACACATCATTAATAAATGTTTTTAAATGCTACATCTGACAGTCCTGTGGGACATCTTGGGTGTGTTTCCCAGAATCAGCCTCATCAGTCTGGATTATTCTGTTTCAATCCACACTGCCACTTTCTGCGTACATTTCTTGGAATCAGCTCACAAACAATTCCCAGCAATCTGCGTAACTCATAAGCACACTCGGTCATATTTTTAGATCATTACATCTGAGCCAGTTAAAACAAATTATTAGCAACTCTTAGCTAACCGCTTGGTGAGGCAGAATATCCCAGCATAGCCATACTCTCACCTGTGCCAAATGTCTGTTATTTCTTATTACATTAAAACTGTAGAAATAATCAAAATAACTTCCAGTCCGATAGTTTTCTCTCATTTAAGACACTTTTTCCTTCCCGGTAGTAAATGAATTAAAGTGTTAGAATGGAAAGGAGTACATTGTTTGCTGTAAAGTATACCTCTGAATTATCTGTTGCACTTTGACCTCTGGCATGCAGTCCCTGATCTGAGAGCTTCCTGGCAAGCTGCCGTTAAATCCCATTGGTTACAAGTTAGATGAGCAGCTGCTGCTTTCATTGTTTCTACCTGCTCTTGGTGATTTCTCTGTGGTGAAACCTGAAGGATAGTTTAGTCTATTTCCGTTTGTTTGTTTGCCACACCACCAACTTGTCACAATGACAGCAAGCCAAATGTTGATTTGAATGTTGCATCTCAAATTTTCTCCAAAACGGGGCTCATGTCTTAGTATTTTTAACACTAGGGTTTAAGATCAATTGTACTTTTTTGTTTTGTTGTGTTTTTTTTTTTTTTTAACATGTTGAATGTTTAGCGAGGTGTATCTCTAACGATGGTACTATTTCAAATAAATAAATATGCTGATGTGTGGATGTCTATTTTCTTGTGCTACAGAAGAGCGAGATGACAATGTCATTTATTGTGTTGAAAATAAAGGAGCTAAAAGATTCGTGTGTGTAACAGTTTATTTTTTTTGTTATTGAAATTTTCACTGAAATAATGTGAATTTCTGCAGTTCAGAGATCAACACACTATTTTAAATGGCACCATGAATTACAACCTTGAATGGATTACAATGTAAAACTGTTAAATTCTCCCTTTTCTTTCATGTGTTCACTACAGTTATTGGCACCACTGGGACATCTGTGTAAAACCTCATAAAATGAGTGAGTGTTATGAAACCTTGGTCGATTCAAGATCCCACTCTGAAGTTCTCTGAGACTAATTATTTTCCGATAAGCCATACAGTGATGTCCTTTTTACTTGAATGACATGCATGTCTTTCCCATATTGCACATGAAAATATGAATACCGTATCACAACGATCTTTCCTCATGATACAAGTTTTAAAAAAATGTTCATCGCTATGGACTTTAATCTGCTGAATATTGCAACGCTGTTGCCAAACAGTGACCATCTGCTGTTAGTGTGGTGGCATCGACCACCCCAGTAGATCCGCCTCTGGATATCAACCTTGATACAAAACATCTGCATTCATTTCTGATGTCAGAGGAAGGATGAGCTTTATTCAATCTTGCATTGAATCAAAAAGAGTCTGGACATCTGTGTGAAGTTAAAGCAAACCGAGGCTGTGTGCTGGGAAAGCGTTACGACTCCAAACAAAACGCCTAGGCTTTTTTGGGTTTTTTTGACACCAAAGATGGTGAGAGATTCAGACGTTCAAAAAAATGCTCCAGAGGTACCGTGGTAGCGGTTCAGGACTGACGGTGGCCCTGGAGCCGAGTGGCTGTTTGTTAAGTGAGCCGTACTCTCAGCTCTCTGGGAGAAGAAAGGAAGACGTATGGAAATTCATTTTGAATTTAATTTAACTTTATGCTGATTTTTTTTATGTGCCACCATGGAAGTAAACAGGGCCAAAATAGATGGTTTTCTTTATGTCACTCTTTCATGTTGGCCTGTCTAGTCACAGTGTGTTGAAGTACTCTATAGTTTAAAAGAAAAAAAAGAAAAAGTCCCCCTTTTTTGTGACTTATGGTGTCAATGTGTGTGTGTGTGTGTGTGTGTGTGTGTGTGTGTGTGTCTTACCACTGACTGTGGAGGCAGACTCAGGGAGCCACTGGACAAAGCAGCCAGGATAAAACACGCATAGATACCTACATTCATGACTGGATACAAAGAAAAGAGAACATGAACAACACCACACAGTTAAATGATCAAAATCTTTCCCTCCAATTAGAAAGAAACCTACAGACAATTTAAGTTAAAAATGTTAAACACAGTTTCATAGTTTCTAAAGAACAACGTGGGGGGAAGAAATTAATGTTTGGTGAAAATATGATAAACATCATCTTGTCTGTTTTAAAAACTCTGGTTGAGCTGCCAAAGAGTGATGGAACATTTTACTGTTCAACACACACACACACACACATTCACACACGCACACACACACACACACACACACACACCCACGCTGATTGTGGCAGTGTCAGCGATGAATAAATCTCAAAGGAAATATGATAATTATCTCCACATCTTAATTTGGCTCTGCGCTTTGCTTTTTGGGTTCAGATTATATTAATATAAACTCACTGAGGAACTAAATCATATTTGTTTTTTCCCCATCTATAATTTCCTCTTTTAAGAAAATTTCCTCCAACAAATGGTGCCAATGAAATATTTCCTCTCACTCAGAATATCGCTGATAGATTATTATTCTGGATGCAATATTACATTTGGGAGGCTGATTTAGCTAATTTTTCACCCTGGTGAATAATCTTCATTAGATGTGATGAACGATGCTTGGTATTAGAAAACTCTTCCAGAAGAAAAGTCCAATTAGATAAAGACAACACCAGTTGCTTGGAGGCTTTCGATCTGCAGTAATTGGAAAATCCCACTGTCTCCGTTTGCTTCTGTGTTGCTATTACAGCTCAGCGCTCTGCAGACTTCTGT